>NC_082729.1:21228486-21249646 GCF_030144855.1 Hypanus sabinus | reverse complement strand
GTGCAGTCGGCATCACAATTCACACAATGGCTACAAATATAATTGAAAAGCTTAAGGCAGATGTGTGCTTGGTAGGCTGATCCGGAAGGTTAAAGTCACGTGCGAACCATTGTGATGGTGCATTGGTTCGGAAACTGGCTCCCGCCAGAGAGGACAGGAGCAGTAATGGAGATCACTGTGTTCTGCTGTTCCGCAGGATTCACTGCTGGAACATATAATGTATCCCATACATGTTTTGGTTCAAAAATAGTGTATAGACTGTAGGGGTAGTGGGGAAATTTGTAAATGGATGCGGCACAATGTAATGAAGTTGGAGTCATAGACAGTGGATTACGAGGTCGAGACCTATTGAAATCTGACAACAGAGAGATGGATATTCGGAACTCAAATGCTGCAAGGAAAACAGAGTAAACAGCATTGCGGTGAGGGGCGATGACGTGCAAACCAATATTTCTCTGAACTTTTTCGTACAGGTGGTGAAATAAAAATACGTATGCCAAAATTACATTCATCAGTAGATCATTGAGTTTAAAAATATCGCAAGTAACATTGCAGTTCTCCAAAACATTGTTGAGGCTATCTTCTGAATATTCCTTGAAGTCCTGATCGCCGTATTATAGTAAAGATGAGGGCGTTTTGGATGGAGGGCAAAAGAGGTTAACCGGCTTCTTCCATTGTAAGTCTAATCAAAAGCTTGACGCCAATTAAAACATTTTAATACAGCGTCATACTGCGTCGTTATTCTGCATAGCCTCCGTCGATTATATCTGCAATATTAGTAATTCCATGGAACGGATCACTGATATTTGTCTATCCAATGCGATGGAATGTTGAAGCAAAAACAGGGATGCATGGTATACACTTTGATTTGATGATTATTCCTGAGAAGACTCCTAATAGTGGACATGTATTTAAGGTCGGAATGGGGACGTAAAAAGGAGATATGGAAGGCAAGTTGTTGTTTTTTTTTTCACCCGGAAAGTTGTGGCGTCCAAAAGTACAGTACTGAGGAGATGGAAGCAGAGTACACAGGATCGTTTAAGCGAATCTCAGAGAGATATATGTATCTTCTATGATTATAAGGATACGGACAATGTCACCGGTAATCAATTAGATACGCTAAGATTCGTTAACTTGGTTTCTTTCTCACAGCTAAAGGCCTGTTCTGCGGTGTCATGCTCTATATTCCATGTTCCATGAATCAGTCAGGATAAACAGCAAGTCCTCGCCACGATTATTCTCAGAACTGCCAGAAAAAGACCAGAAGGCCAAATGATATGGGAAAAGAATTAACCCATGCGTTCCATTGATTCTACGCTGCCATTTCATCAGGAATTATCCATTTTCCCCCTCAGTCCCAATGTTCTGCCTTCTCTGGAAAACTTTCTACGTTATTCGCACGATCCACAACGCCAAAGGGCTTTCAAATTTAGGCAGGCTTGCAGATATTTTGGATGTATCATTTAAGACGTGCATTGTACAGTTTGCGCTTAAAAAAAAACAATGTAGGATTTAGCTCTGCCTGCTAAAGGGATCAATATCTATTTAGGCGTGACTATCATGGCACCAGAAAATCCAGTAAACCTGCATCCTGAACGTAAAGCACCGACTCATGTGGCGAATAATTTTTGAACACGGCGTAAACTGAAATATTTGTTCTGAACGGTTTAAAAGCTTACCATGAATAGTGAAATGGAATGCAACTTTCCTGTTACAAAATAAAAATTAAACAGATAGATATGTGGATACAGACATAAAGTAGGTAATGAATTAATGATTCTAGGAGCATCATTTCCCCTGGAACTGATGACCCTTCGGAAGTGGGTCTGTCGGTTCAGGAATGTTTATTGTTATAGACAATAGACAATAGGTGCAGAAGTAGACCATTCGGCACCTCGAGTCTGCACCGCCATTCTGAGATCATGGCTGATCATTCACTATCAATACCCAGTCCCTGACTTGTCCCCATATCCCTTGATTCCCCTATCCATCAGATATCTATCTAGCTCCTTCTTGAAAGCATTCAGAGAATTGGCCTCCACCGTCTTCCGAGGCAGTGCATTCCACACCTCCACAACTCTCTGGGAGAAGATGCTCTTCCTCAACTCTGTTTTAAATAACTGACCTCGTATTCTCAATCCATGCCCTCTGGTACTGGACTCTCCCAACATCTGGAACATATTTCCTGCCTCAATCCTATCAAATCCTTTAATTATCTTAAACGTTTCAATCAGTTCCCCTCTCAATCTCCTCAATTCCAACGTGTACAAGCCCAATCTCTCCAATCTCACTGCGTAAGACAGCCCTGCCATCCCAGGAATCAACCTAGTGAATATACGCTGCACTTCCTCAATTGCCAGAATGTCCTTCCTTAAACCTGGAGACCAAAACTGTACACAATATTCCAGGTGTGGTCTCACCAGGGCCCTGTACAAATGCAAAAGGACATCCTTGCTCTTGTACTCAATTCCCCTTGTAACAAAGGCCAACATTCCATTTGCCTTCTTCACTGCCTGTTCCACTTGCTCATTCACCTTCATTGACTGGTGAACTAGGACTCCTAGGTCTCTTTGCATTTCTCCCTTACCTAACTCTACACCGTTCAGACAATACTCTGCCCTCCTGTTCCTGCTTCCAAAGTGGATAACTTCACGTTTATTCACATTGAATGACATCTGCCAAGTATCTGCCCACTCACCCAGCCTATCCAAGTCTCCCTGTATTCTCCTAACGTCCTCTTCGCATGTCACACTGCCACCCAGTTTAGTATAGTCAGCAAAGTTGCTGATATAGTTTTCAATGTCCTCATCTAAATTGTTGACATAAATCGCAAAGAGCTGTGGTCCCAATACAGAGCCCTGTGGTACCCCACTAGTCACCTCCAGCAAGTCCGAGAAACACCTATTCACTGCTACCATTTGCTTTCTATCTGCCAACCAGTTTTCTATCCATGTTGAAACCCTGCCCCCAATGCCATGAGCTCTGATTTTACTCACCAATCTCCTATGTGGCACCTTATCGAATGCCTTCTGAAAATCGAGGTACACAACATCCACTGGCTTACCCTCGTCTAACATCCTTGTTACACCCTCAAAAAACTCCAACAGATTAGTCAAGCATGATTTGCCCTTGGTAAATCCATGCTGGCTCGGCCTAATCCTATTTCTGCCATCAAAATGTGCCACTATTTCGTCCTTAATAATGGACTCAAGCATCTTCCCCACGACTGACGTTAGGCTAACAGGATGATAGTTCTCCATTTTCTCCTTCCCTCCCATCTTGAAATTGGGATAACATTAGCCACTCTCCAATCTTCAGGAACTGATCCTGAATCTAAGGAACATTGGAAAATGATTACCAATGCATCCGCAATTTCCTGAGCCAACTCTTTTAGAACCCTCGGATGCAGACCATCTGGACCCGGGGATTTATTAGCCTTCAGTCCTACCCGTCTACTCATCACAGTTTCTTTCCTAATGTCAATCTTTCTCAATTCCTCTGATGTCTCATGACCCTGGCCCATCCATACATCTGGGAGATTGCTTGTGTCCTCCCTGGTGAAGACAGATCTAAAGTACGCATTAAATTCTGTTGCCATTTCCCTGTTTCCCATAATAATTTCTCCCAATTCATTCTTCAAGGGGCCAACATTATCTTCTTTCTCTTCACATAGCTAAAAAAGCTTTTGCTATCCCCTTTTATATTCCTGGCTAGACTGAGCTCATACCTGATTTTTTCTCTCCGTATTGCTTTTTAGTTAAGATCTGCTGTTCCTTAACACTTTCCCAATCATCTGTATTCCCACTCATCTTAGCCCGGTCATACTTCGTTTTCTTTAATGCTATACAATCTCTGACTTCCTTTGTCAACCACTGTGGCCCCTCCCCCTCTTTGAATCCTTCCTTCTCATTGGAATGAACTGCTTTTGCATCTTTTGTATTATGCCCAGGAATATCTGCCACTGCTGATCCACTGTCTTTCCTGCCAGGGCATCCGCCCATTTAACTTTACCAGCTCTTCCCTCGTGGCTCCGTAGTCTCCTTTATTTAATTGCAACACTGACACCTCTGATCTGCCCTTATCCCTCTCAAATTGTAGATAAAAACTTATCATGTTATGATCACTACTTCCTAATGGCTCCTTTACTTCAAGATCACTTATCAATTCCTGTTCATTACACATCACCAAGTCCAAAATAGCCTCGTTCCTGGTTGGCTCAAGTTCACCTGCATGTTGAAATCTCCCATAACGACTGCATTACCTTTAGCACATGCCAATGTTAACTCCCTAATCAACTTGTACCCAATATCCACGCTACTGTTTGGGGGCACAAAACACCCATTAGGGTCTTTTTACCCTTACTGTTCCTCCGCTCAATCCACACAGACTCTACTTCCCCTGTTCCCAAGTCACCTCTTACTAAGGACTGAATCTCATTCCTCACCAATAGGGCCACCCCACCCCGTCTTCCCATATTTCTGTCTCTACGATAGCACGTATACCCAGTTACACTCAATTCCCAGGCCTGATCCCCTTGCAGCCATGTCTCCGTTATCCCAACAATATCGTAGTTCCCCATTTTCATCTGAGCTTCAAGCTCATCTGTCTTACTTCTGACACTACACACATTCAAGTATAGAATTCTTAGCCCATTCCTCCTCTCTTTGCTTAAAACACTGTCTATTGCACCTAACCCAGCTCCTTGAACTTTCATCGGGCTAATTGCACCTTGAATTTTGATGACCTTCTTAAGATCACCCGAACCTTCTACACATTTAACCCCATGCTCCTTCTGACCAACCCTCTGGATCTGGATCCCTGCCCCCTGCACATCTAGTTTAACCCCCCCCCCCCGAGCAGCACTGGCAAACACTCCTGCAAGAATGTTAATACCCCTCCGGTTCAGATGTAGACCGTCCCTTCGAAACAGATCCCAATGTCCCTGGAACAAAGACCAATTATCCAGAAACCTGAATCCTTCCTTCCTGCACCATGCTGTCAGCCTCGTATTAATGTGCATAATCATTCTATTCTTCGCCTCACTCGCACGTGGCACAGGTAGCAATCCCGAGATTGTCACCCTGGAGGTCCTGCCTTTCAGCTTCACTCCTATCTCCCTGAACTCTCTAAGCAGGACCCCCTCACTCACCTTACCTACATCGTTGGTCCCTACGTGGACCACTACCTCTGGGTTCATGTCCTCGTTCTCAAGAATAACCTGCACCCGATCTGAGATGTCCCGGACCCTAGCACCAGGGAGGCAACATACCATCCGAGACTCCCGATCTGCCCCACAAAATCTCCTATCTACCCCCCTAACTATAGAATCCCCTATCGCTCTCTCCTCTTCCCTCCTCCCCTTTGTAGTTGAGGGTTCAAACTCTGTGCCAGAGGCAGGACCACTACAACTCATTCCTGGTAGGTCATCCCCATCAACAGTATCCAGTACGGTAAACTTATTGTTAATGGGAATGGCCGCAGGGGTGCTCTGCTCTCTCTGCCTGCTCCCCCTGCCTCTCTGGACCGTCACCCATCTGCCTACTGCTTGGTTTTTTGGTGTGACTACCTCCTGATACCTCCTATCTATCTCTGCCTCTGCCTCCCGAATGATCCGTAGTTCCTCCAGCTCCAGCTCCAACTCCCTAACTCGGGCTGATAGGAGCTGCAGCTGGATGCACCTCTTGCAGGTGTGGTCATCAGGGACAACTGTGTTGACCCTGACTTCCCACAAACTGCATACGGAGCACACCACTGCTTTGACTGTCTCCCCCATACCTGAACTGAATTAATAGAATAAGTCTAAAAAGACCTTACCTTCTTCCCCTCAGCGAGCAATCACACAGGCTTACCGAAGTCCCCCTACGCCGAAGCCCACTTAGCCAAAGCCCAGGACTCTGCTTCCACGGACTCCGCTGCCCGCTCTGAAAAGAAGTCCTGCCATTTAAAGTGCGCGCTCGACGCTGACGTCACTCGCGCCTGCGCAGTTCCCCCTCCTCCACAGGAATTGACCAGGTAGGCTTAAATCCTACCTACACGGTCGAATTCTCTGAGCTCCCAGCTGAATCACAAGCTGTAACTTGCTCCCGATTGTTGAGATGAGTGAAGTTATCCACGCTGCTTCAGGAGGCTGATATTTGAAGGGCAATAACGCCTTCTGAATCTAGAGTGTGTGGACTCAGGATCCTCTTTTACCTTCACGATGGCGGCAGCGAGTGAAGAGCATGCTCATACAGATTGACATCATAAACGGGCTGGAGGAATCCACCAGGAAACGATATCCAATAATCACAGTGTTTTACTCCTCTCCGTCCTTGTCCAAAGATATCTTGTAGTTGAATGCAATGTTTATCTCACGTACCTATTGCTTTGGTGACAAGTTCACGAAAAAAAAAATCTTACGTTCTTACAAGGCAAATCTACTCATGTTCACTTGTGGTAGCATTATAGTTTTATCGAAAGACGCAGTCACCTCTCCCCTTTTTAAATTCTACTTCATGATAAACGGAACAAACTAAACTCAGCACTCTTCATTTCACTAGCCATATATTCGGCTGTAATCTAATAATTCCACCTGACGGTTTAAAAACTTCGACAATCAATGAATAGTGATACGTTCGACTGTTTAATGCATTTGTCAATATAATCACTGCTGTCAGCGACTTGAGTAAATCACCTGAGAAAGGATCATCTGAACATCTTTGTCAACTGAATTCGGGCATCAACTTGTATTTAGATAAGTGGCGATTCGGGAGTTGGTGGCTGTCTTTAAAATGGTAAGTAAAGTGGTGCATAAATTAGCGGTGTTTTTGTTGACGTCTCCTGCAGAATGGTATTCATGCCTTCGTGAATTGTCGCAGTCAGCAGGAACTTGTCAAAGGTGGGTTCGAATCTACAGGGTAAAAATAAACAGAGAAGTTGGTGACTGGCATGTCCTTACTCAAGATGAATGTATCGTCTGGAAATGTTGGGATATGTCCTCCTTTTTCTTTTGTGGGTGTCTCGGCTATTATGGGAGCCGGAAGCTTCATTGATGTGAAGATTGATAATCCTCAACAAATGGACCGAATGGAAATTCCATTCGTCATCCTCTAAACAGCTGAGGTAATTAGGTTCGTATTCTATTTCGAGTGTCATTGGGGTAAAGCCGCATTTCACCGGGTCCAAGGTGCAAAACGCAGCATCGTAGTTGCACACAGCACACAGCACACAGCATATATAGCAACAGACACAAACGGTTGGGAGAACTCAGCAGGCGAAGCAGCATCGACGTTTCGGGCCGAGACCTTCGGCAGAAGTGGCTTTTGTCCATAGATGCTCCCGGTCCTGCTGAGTTTCTCCACATTTTGTGTGTGTTGCTTGGATTTCCAGCATCTTCAGAATTTCTGTTATTTGTGATTTGAGCACATATAGCTAACATGCTTGAGATAGCAGCAAAAATGGGTACAAAATTATATTTTGAAAATCCTATAACGCAAGTACTTGAATGTCATGGACTTATGGATCTTTTATTTTCGGAAAGCGTTTCTGCAACAACACGCAAGGAGCAGTTCCTCATGTCGCGGAAGTGCGCCGCAGAAGAACGTAATCCCACTTGTCTTCCACCACATGAACTCTGGAGGGCAGCACCGAAAGGAATATAAAATTAGTGACCGAATTTCTCTTACTTTCACTGCTCGAGATGAATGATTTCAGGAATCCGCCACTGTTTTATTGAATTAGACAAATCGGCCCCTCGAGATCTGTACTCATCTTGTTATGTAAGAGCTTCATTTCAGATAATGAGGTTATTATAGTCGATTTGCCGCCATAAATTAATGCAGCATAGACTGCGAAGGCTGGGAATCCAACCCATGTCAACTGTTTGGAAAGCAACTGTGCTCACGTTACACCACTAATGCTTCATGATGCTGCAGGAAATTGGGGTTTTCAACCGTCTTAGTGTTGTGTAACTGACACTACATCCCTCCCAGCGCTGCCTTCTGTTTGAAAATTCCTCAATCTTGCAGCTCCTGTTCCGCCCAGCTGAAATCGCAAGCTACCAACAGACCGGAGTTACACGGCACCAAGTGATCATTTATCGGCACCGTCCTGACCTGAGAGTAGGGCCCCGCAATAACCAAAAAGGACTGTTTGCCATTTACAATTCTTTTCCTGCCATCATTTATTTTCCTTGTAGGTTGTGCATCCACAATCATCTACCTTGCTTACAGTGACTCCAGAGCTATTTGCAACAGAATTTGACTGTTCTGCTTCAGCAACGCTGCTTGCAACTAAGCAATTTTAACTAAGACGGTAAACTTATTTCAAGATAAGTGACGACTGATGCTGATTCTCCCTGATTTTCTTCCATTGTTCTCCGAGACATTTCTGTCTTGTAGTTGAAACGTTGCAGATTTTAACTCGAGAAATATTGTTACGTGAATACTTCTGTTCACTTTAAATGTTTAATATAAGAGTGTGCTGCATGATAAAACATTAGCAATGATAGATAACATGTATGATGTACAACGCATTGTGCTCATTATGCGGTATGGTAGTTCAACGATGACATAAATACTAGATATAATAATTTAATCTGGCTTATGCTGTATAACAGGAATTCACTTTCTCCTATTTTTAAGGGAAAATGCAGCAAGATACTTTTAGATCAAAAACATTGTATTGCATGCCAGTATAACGTACTGCCATAGATTTAATGGCTCGGTATGTTGATTTTTCCTTCTGTTTCGCGTTGACTCAATTACGTGACTGCTCCACAACAGGTGTAATGTCTATATTACGAGCTGTACTTTACTGAAACGCAATACAATCTAATTTACCGCCTTTTTAAACAATAATCGCTCTTTCTACCGTGCTGCGTAAATATTCTGGACTAGATTTAGTTTAAGCTACGCACAGATAAATGCTTGAGGAACTCAGCATGCCAAGTAGAATTAATGGAAATGAGTAAACAATCGAAGTTTTGGGTTCAGACCATTCTTCAGAAATGGAAAAAAAAGATATGAGGTTAAATCACGAAGGTGGGGAGAGAGAACAAGAACTACATGGTAGTAGGTAATAGGTCAAAGCGGCGTAGTAGGTGCTTTGAAGTAAATAACTGGGAAGCTGATAGGTGAAGTAGGTAAAAGATTGGATAGGCTGTAATTTAATAGGAGAGGGGTAGAAGGCTATCAAATAAATGGAAGTGGGAAGAGCACCAGAGAAAGATCATGGGCAAGTAATGGAATGAGTTCCGGCAGGAAAGCGGGAAAAGGAATGGTGAAGGTGGGGGGAGGCAATTACCGGCAGTTCGAGATATCGATGTTGATTCCAACAGGTTGGAGGCTACCAAGGCGATATATATATATAAGGTGTTGCTTATCCAACTTCAGTGTGACCACATCGCGACAGTAGAGGAGGCCACCAGATTTATTTTATGTAGCTCTGATTTGATATGCTATCTAAGCAGTTGACTAACTAACCAGCGAACACACGATGGCGTTTCTGTAAAACAGCAAGCAGCTTCGGACCTATTTCCTACCACTGTTCGCGTTATTTTCTTCAATAAAATTATTTTATCATTTATACCTGAAGATACAGGTTGGTTGTTGTCTTTACGGCACCCACACTGAACGGCATTCTGGATTCTGCAGCATAGCACGGACACGATAAGACTGATTAGCGTTATTCACATATTGTAATGAAAAGGACTATAACTCTCAATGGAAATATTTTTGAAATATGCTTAAGTCTCTGAATTATCATGCAATGAATAGCGGCTCAACAATAATCTATATGGTATAAATAGGCTGGTTATTATCAAGGGTTTGTCTACGATAATTTAACAAATATTTGAACTGGTAACAGGAAGGGTGCAAGAAATGTTTATGTGTGAACACTGAAACAACATCGGCGAAGGTAACATTGCCGATATATCAAGTAGACATAATATATTGTCAGTGACTTGGGAGCTGAAACGGGCGACATTCATATAAGTATAGTTGAAAGATATCCCTCGTTTCTGTTCTCTGCCTGACAAGTTATTTTCGGTCGACTCGAAATCAGCACTTGCTTTAAGGATTTACTTCTATGATTGACCGGCTAAAAATCAATGCCTTTCAAAGTGGAACGTTCTGGGAAAGTTTTCACTGCTGACGCAATGCTTTTTTGTAGTGAGACAAAGGCGGCAAATGTACGTGAACAGATATTGTCTACAGAGAGGTCATAAAGCTGGCATTTCCTGATAGTTTTTTAGAAGAATTTCGGCTCGAGTAGGTCCTTCTTTGTGCCGTATCCGTACGGGATCGTAGTTATAGGTACCGTGTGTGACTTTACGTATTGTCTTTCTGCGTCATGGACCAGAAAGATTGAGCTGCATATGTAGGTATGTTTGTGTAACACATACCCAACAGGCTGGTAGATGTCTAGGGGAAAAGGAGATCCAGCCACTCACCAACCCACCTCCCGTACACGCAGGTGCTGTGAGAATCAAGCTTTTGCCGCGCGTACACACAATATCAAACTCACAGCAGATACCGTTATGGAATACACTTTAAAGATTTTACTAAAACTAAAAGAGTACTATGCAATACAGTATATCTGCAATACAGTATATCTCGTCACTTTCCTCCGACCTCCACGTCCTCGCACCTGGGACAACCCCGGTGGTCGACCAAGCAGTGCAGAGCACGTCCAACTTCCACGGCGTCTTCTTCCCGCCTCCCCTAAAAAGACCCCGAAACCCCCAAGCTCCCAGCCTCACAAGACAAAGTAACATTCCCCATCGGTTAACAAATGGATACAATCCCCATATCAGCAAGTCCAAAGCTAAACAACTGCGAGAGAAAACACATCAGATATAAAAGCATTCCTACTCTTGCAGACCAAAGAAGCCATTTTGATTACATACACAGTACATTGTACATTCTCTCCCCCACCAACAAATGTCATGCCCTCATGACATTACCAGAGTTCCCCAAGGCTTCTTGCAACACACAAAACCCAACCCAGGTATCGAAAGCAGCGACATAACTACCCAGAGCAGTAGAAATCACACCCGGTTCTCCTAGCAACACATATGTCTACCGCTCTGGGGGGGCGCCTACCGCTCTGAGATCTCTGTACCCCTTTTGCCGACCCTTCCGCATCACTGGGCTCCCTCTTCACCTGCTAACCCTCTGCCTCGGACACCCCAGGTCTACCTGTCAGATCCTCACTCCCTCCCTCACGGGGTTCCCCCCTTACCTGAGAACCCTTTGGCTCATGTTCGGTTTCCATCCTCTCTCGCCCCAACGTTGGCTGCCTCTCCATCTGACCATCAACACCTTCCCTCCACTCGCTCAACTCAGTAGGGGTAGGGCCAGGAGCCTCCTCTTCTGATAATGAAACACCAGCAAATTGGAACAGGGGCCACTCATTTGAGTTGTCATCTTCCGAATCGGTATCCATCCCCGGGTTAAGGACCCGTCTCAGCTCTTCAGCAGCGGGCCCTTCCCTCGCTCCGCGCCGTCGCAGCGTCCTTGTACTAGGCACACACTCCCACTCTGGCTCCTTGCCCCCCTGCACCGCTTGAGCTAGGAGCAACAGGTGATTCCGATGGAGTACCTTGATAGGCCCATTCCCATCCTCAGATTTCACACGATAAACTTGTAGATTCGGCAACTGGCTCTCTATTACCTAGCGGCTGGACGCCCATCGATATGCCAACTTATGTTTACCAGGGGGTCCCAAATTCCGTAAAAGGACCCGGTCGACCGCCAATAATTGGACAAACTTCACCTTTTGATTATATCTCATCTTATTCTTCTGATTTTGTTTGGTAGCCGCCGCCTCGGCCAAATCGCACGCCCTCTGTAACTCACTCTTCATATCGGACACATACTTCAGATAGCGCTTCCTGGGTGATTCACCCACTTCAGCCCCAAAACACAAGCCAATGGGCAACATCGTTTCCCGCTCGAACATTAGATAAGAAGGCGAGTACCCTGTAGCATTATTGCGAGTACAATTGTAACAGTGAACCAATTGTCCAATATGACTACACTTATTTTTCTGTCCGATCTCCAGCGTCCCGTGCATATTCAACAGGGTCCTGTTGAACATCCCTGGCTGAGGATCACCCTATGGGTGATAAGGAGTCCTGGATTCCTCAACCCCAAGCAGAGTTAGTAATTCATAGATAAGGCGGCTCTCAAAGTCCCGCCCCTGATCACTACGGATTCGTCTGGGAAGACCATAATGAACAAAATACTTCTCCGATAGCACCTTCGCTACTGTCGTCGCCTTCTGATCCTTCGTGGAAAATGCCTGAGCATAGCCAGTGTAATGATTGGTGATGACTAAGACATTCGCGGTATTGTTGGTGTCAGGCTCAATCGACAGAAAATCCATACATACCAGGTCCAGAGGTCCCGAACTCTACAAATGCGACAGTGGAGCCGCCGACCCCTGCACTGTCTTCCTCCGGATGCAACGACTGTATTCCCAACAGTATTCTTCGACCTCCCCCTCATCCGGGGCCAGTAGAACCGGTCTTTCAGTAATCCATAGGTGTTTTCCATCCCCAAGTGTCCGGAAGCATCATGTAAGGCCTGGAGTACAGTCTGCCGATACTTCTCTGGTAGGACCAGATGCCAACGGCGGGGTTGGTCCTGAGGTGTCGTGACCCTGTACAAGATTTGGTTCTTTAACTTTAATCGAGGCCACTCCTTCAATAACAGAGACGCGGACGGGTGTTTCGTCTGCTCTACCAACGCCACATCCCCCTTCTCTACCGCTCCCCACACAGTGCCAATGCCCGGGTCATTTTGCTGGGCAGCTGCCACTTCCCCCGGACTCAGTTCCGACAGCTGTTAAGTCCTCAGTTCGGTCAGATAACAGTAAGGTAAGGGTATGACGTCGTCAAAAACCCCGAAATGGTCCACGGCTCGCTCCAACCTTCCTCTTCCCTCGGCCTTCACCGTGATAGCAAACTGACACATAGCCTTCTCTCCAGGGGCAGGGACAATCTCCCACTCCTCGTCCTTCTCCTGTTACCCAGGCTCCCGGCATGAGAAAACATCCGCATCGACATTCCTGCTTCCTGGGCGTTACCTCAGGCTGAAATCATATACAGACAAGGCCACCAGCCACCGATGTCCTGTGGCATCCAGCTTAGCCGAAGTCAAAATATAACAGGATTGTTATCAGCTCTCACCTCAAACTTGGCTCCGTACAGGAAATCGCTCATCTTGTCTACCACCGCCCACTTCAGCGCCAGGAACTCCAACTTGTGAGTGGGATAGTTTCTCTCAGGTGGGACAAGCTTCTGTTTACCAAGGCTACCGGTCTTAATGTTTTGCATTATCCTGGTACAGTACAGCCCCAGGACCTCTCGGTTGGCATCACATATGGCTTCTGGGGATCAGAAAAAAGCCAACACCGGGGCCTGGGTCAGGGCCCTTTTCAAAGATCGGAACGCCTCTTTACATCGATCATCCCATCTCCAGCCAAAAGGTTCCGCCGGGTTCCAGTATCCTCCAGCGTCTTGCCTCTGGTCCCCCTTCCTTTTCTTTCCCAGCGGGGGATACTCACACAACAGCTGAGTCAACAGGTGATACATTCTGGCGTATCCTTTCACGAATTGGCGGTAATACCCACAGAACCCCAAAAATGAGCGCAGAGCGCTCACTTTCTGGGATCTCGGCCAGGTGGTCACTTCCTCTATCTTGGTTGGATCAGTAGCCACTCCCTCTTGCGAAATGATATGTCCAACGTCGCTGACCGACGACTTGTAGAACTGGCATTTGTCCAAGAAAAGCTTCAGCCCTTCCTCCTTCAGCCGGCTCTTCATGTTCCTCCAAAGTCGATCCAAACACTAGCAAATCGTCCAGGTACACCAGCACCTACAGCAGATTCAAATCCCCCACAGTCCTCTCCATGAGCCTCTGGAAGGTGACTGGGGCCTCCGATATGCCTGGGGCATTCGTTCGAAATGGAAGAACCCCAGCGGGCAGATAAAGGCTGTCCTCTCTTTATCGCCCTCACTCATCGGGATCTGCTAATACCCACTTCTCAAGTCCAGCACAATGAACCATTTCGCTCCACTCAGGCAGACCAACGCGTTCTCGACCCTCAGGACTGTATATTGATCAGGGACAGTTCACCGATTCAAAGTCCTATAGTCAAAACACATGCGCACCCTCCCATTCTTCTTCTGTGCCACCAGTATTGGGGACGCATAAGGACTTAGAAATTCAGCTATGATTCCGGCTTCCTTCAACTGGCACAAGTGCTGTCGCACATCCTCAACATCTGCTGGGGCCAGCCGCCGGGATCTCTCTCGGAGCGGGGTGTCCTCCGTCACCCGGATGGTGTGGCGAGTGCTTTCGGAGCAGCCCACGTCAAACTCGCCCCGAGAAAAACTGCTTCCATCTTCAGCATCTTCTCCACTAGCCTGCGTTTCCAATCCAGCGACACTGGAGTATGCCCGAAGTTAAAGGCTCAGCGGTCAGCTCCCTTCGATGCTCCAATCCCTCCCCGTTAGGGGTCCTCACTGGTGTGCTACACATTACCGTCACCGAGAACAGATGCGCCAGCGGCATTCCCCTCTTAAAGGTGATTTCTCTTGCTGTAGTGTTCCTGACATTTACGGCTATACGCCTCGCATGTAACACCCCTGGTCTGTGCACTTTGGGCCTCACCAGCGCCCCCGCCGGAAATCGTGTCTCCCCTTTGGCCCGTCGACACTCCGGGAAATCTGGGGGTCCCCATCACAAGTGCTACTTCCTCCGGTCGAATCACCTTGGGCCTCGCCTGCGTACACCGCACCGTCCCTCGTTTACACTCCGGATCTAGCCCTTGGGGGAACCCCTTCTTCGAATACCGCTCGAAACACTGGATGCATCGAGAAGATCTCCAGAAAGTGTCCCCCCCCCCTTTTCGCCTTACAAGCTCCCAGGAGGCGTCGCACAACGGGGGAGTTAGTCCCCACCAGGAGGGCAGCACTACCGGTTTCCACCGGGTCCAGACACACCAACACCAACGTCTCAATAGCTTCGGACACTACCACAGCGCCCTCCGAGAACTCCAATCTCACTGATAGGTACCCATCGTACGGGTAGTCACCCTCGCTCACACCACAAATCCGCAGGGCGTCAAATGGGATTACGGGCAAATGCTTTAGATATTTGTTGTAGAAAGTCCGGTACAATAAGGTCACCTGCGATCTCGTATCAAGAACGGCTTTTGCGAAAACTCCCTCTTTCCGTAGACACACACTGGCACGGGGTCCTGTCAGCCCATCCGGAATAGAGGCGTGGGCACCCCATGGTCCCCTGGCTGATCTCTGTGAACGTGGTCCTCCAGAGGCTCCAGTCTGTTCCCTCACTGAGCCTCTGCTAAGTTTCCCAACACCTCTCCCTTCTTAGTCGCAGGGGGGTTTGCCCTCCGCGGGACTCCTTGTCTCTCACAATCGCACCTCAAATGTCCCTCTTCTCCACAGCTATAGCACACCCTTGGCCACTCACAGTCCCGCCTGAAATGCCCCTCTTTCCCATAGTTAAAGCACACGCTGCCCGCCGCCCCTCCTCTCCCAGGACGGCCCCCGCTCCCAACCCACTTCACCGGCCTCCCCCGGGAGTGAGTGCATTCCCTGTTCTTCTCCTCCAGAGGGGGGTACCTACTCCTCTGGGAGTTTTCAGTCCTACACCCAGCAACCACTTCCCGTATCGCTGAGGATCGGTCCCGGTGGCCCGAGCCCCTTTTCTGCCCCAACGCTCTCTCTTCCTCCGGCAACTCTCTGATCAGCTGACCGAAGGATGGATAGGGGCACTTCCTATAACCCTGCCGGATAGTCCACGGCACCTTGTCCTCCTCCAGAGAGCCACTGAATATCTGACTCATCCTCAAGCTTGCCACGTCAGGCGCCTTCACTACCCCCTGGCGACGCAACCCCGTAAGCATCCCCTCCATGCGAAATATGTACTCTGAGAGCTTTTCCACTCTCCGTTGTTCCAGGCGTTGAAACTGCTGAAAGCAGCCAGGGTTCCCCTGACAACCCAAACACTCCCTCCAAAACTTCTATGCATTCCTCTACTGATACCCCAGGCATTTCAACTTTCAACTCCCGGACTGTTTTGGCTGCCGAACCTCTCAAACTTCCCACCAATCGCTGCCTCTTCTCCTCCTCCGAGCCTGGTTACTCGTCTAACATCAAAGGCGTATGCTCGATCCAGGTCTCACGGTCCACCTCCCCGTCCGGAGTAGGCTTGGCTCCGGAGAACACCCCCAGCTTCAGCCTGTCCCACCAGGCAGTTAAGTGCGGCTTCCAGCTCCGAGGCTTCCACCCTACCTGGGGGGCGGGCCCTAGACACGCCGACCCCCCTTTACTAGTGACGGGCACTTCTCCGGGGACCACCTCTGGCTCTAGCTCCTCCTCCGCTATCTAGGCATCCTCATCCTCGGAGAGGGTGTGGAACCCCCACGGCCCCGCCTCCCCCAGAACACTGACCGTCGCTGGCAGTTCCAACGTCATCACGTCAGCACTAGTACGAACCAACACCCAACTAGACTCTACCTCTTTACCACACCGTCTAGCTACCAATTCTATCTGCCCAATAACTTTTACCAAACTTAACCACCGCACTAACGCGTCTCCCGAAACTCGAAAATCGACTCCGCTCGCTACAGAGGCATACTGCACCGGTCCATCTTCCAACTCGCACCAGTTAACAACCTTATCTCTGTCCATCTCCGCTCTGCTGCCTGCGCGATTCCACAGCACCCTGAAAGTCCAATCCGGGACGAACACCCCAAAATTGTAACACTTACCCAACAGGCTGGTATATGTCTAGGGGAAAAGGAGATCCAGCCTCTCATCAACCCACCTCCCGCACACGCAGGTGCTGTGAGAATCAAGTTTATGCCGCGCGTACACACACAATATCAAACTCGCACCAGATACCGTTATGGAATGCACTTTAAAGATTTTACTAAAACTAAAAGAGTACTATGCAATACAGTATATTTGAAGGAAAAGAAAATAAAGTAAAAGGCACCAACTTATCAACGTTCAGTCAGTTTAGTGCACATCGTTGGAGCTCAACCATTCGACCCCTCGTCACTTTCCTCCGACCTCCACGTCCTCGCACCTTGGAGCACCCCGGTGGTCGACCAAGCAGTGCAGCGCACGTCCACCTTCCTCGGCGTCTTCTTCCCGACTCCCCTGAAAAGACAGCGAAACCCCCAAGCTCCCAGCCTCACAAGACAAAATAACATTCCCCATTGCTTAACAAATGAATACAATCCCCATATCAGCAAGTCCAAAGCTAAACAACTGCAAGAGAAAACACTTATCAGACATAAACGCATTACAACTCAAGCAAACCAAAGAAGCCACTTTGATTAACATACACAGTACATTGGACATTTGAA
This sequence comes from Hypanus sabinus, assembly GCF_030144855.1. Classification (NCBI taxonomy): domain Eukaryota; kingdom Metazoa; phylum Chordata; class Chondrichthyes; order Myliobatiformes; family Dasyatidae; genus Hypanus; species Hypanus sabinus. Next base: position 21,232,255 of record NC_082729.1, on the reverse strand, counting down.
TGACAATAAAAATGAATCTGAACTTGATAGTGAATATCGTAAGAATATCTATTTAAGCATCACTGCAGAGCAGAGAATGCATGCAATATTCAGATTAGCTAACATATCGTCTAAGTTTCATTAAAAGACATGCAATTTATGTTTCCTATCTGTAAAACTGTATTCTAGACTTAAGAAACAAAATGGAACTTCATATGGAATGAAGCTCAAAAAAGTAGGAAACATTCACACAGATGATAGAAGAGACTTCAATAGTGAGCTTCAAGCACGGCAACATATCAGGGAGGGGGAAGTTACCTGGATGCTTTGTTACAGGAGGTAGGTACTCACATTAGTTTAGCTGCCTCAAATTCGGTCTTGGGTCATGAACAAGAGGGTGCGACTGCGAATGAGGTAAGGAGTGGGATCCAAGAGACTGTTGTGGATGAATCTCCGCTCTTGCACTTGTCCAACAGTTCTGAGATTCTTGCTCCCTGTGTGGATGACATTTGGAGCTGTAGGAAGGATGAGCAACCTAACTATGACACGTAGTTCAGCGAGACATTCAAAAGACGGGTGAGTAGAGAAATGTAATGGTAATTGGGGATCGTAAAATCAGGGGACAGACAAAATTTTATGTCGCCGGCATAGAGTGTCTAGAAGGTTGTGTTGCCTGCTGGTGCCCTGGTTTGGGTCATCTTGTCTGACAAGTAGAGGTCTTTGCAGTGGGAGCGGAAAGATGCAGTTGTCATGTGAGTATTAAGCAACATATGTAGAACGAGGAAAGAGATTCTGCTCAGGGAACTTGAGCAGCTAAGGACTAAATTAAAAAACAGAATCAAAACGTAGGTGAACTACCTGAGCCACGTGCAAATTGGCACAGGGTTAAGGAGATCAGAGCGTTAAATGTGTCACCCAAGGAATGGTGTGGGGGAAGTGGGTTTGAATTTATGGGAAACACACATGGGGAAGCTGTTCCATCGGAACGGGGTACACCTGTAACATGATGGGATCTGGATGCTGGCGAATCGCATAACTAGGCCTGTAGATAATGCGTTAAACTAAACAGACGGCGTAGATCGGTTCAACAGATTGGAGAAGTATGGAAAAAGTAAAAGAGAAAAGTGTGGATAACGATAAAGTAAAAGCAAAAGTTAAGAAACAGAAAAGTAAGGGGGGAGTGCAGAAAAGACAAGAGATTAAGAGACAAAGATTACTAGATTTAAAAGGCACAATGAGTGCAAGGGCACTTTCTCTGTATCCCTTAAAAGGTCAGTCAACTTGTTGGACAAATCAGTATAAAAGCATATGATTTAGTGGCCATTATATAAACGTGGTTGCTGGGTGGAGAGGATTGGGAATTAAATATCCAAGGATATCATGTAATAAGGAAGGATAGGCAGGATTGTAAGGATGGATGTAATGTAGTGCTTTTAATTAAGGATGAGATCAGGGCGATAGTGAGCGAAGATTAAGATCTGAGGAACAAAATTTTGACTCCATCTCGGTTGAGATTAGGAATAGTAAAGGGTAAAAATCATTCGTGGAAATTGTCCACCGGCCACCGAATAATAACATTACAGTTGCACTGGCAATAAATGAAGAAATATCTGAGGAATGCAAGAATCGTGGTTATCATGGGAGATTTTCACTTACACAAATATTTTGTGAATCAAGTTGTTCGAGACAATCTTCAGGAGATCTTTATTGAGGGCATACGCGATAGCTTTCTTCAACAGCATGTTACTGAACCTTCAAGGAACATGCTAATTTGGATCTGGTCCTGAGCAATGAAACACTTAGAAATAACAATCGTAGTTAGAGTTCATCTTGTAAAGAATTATCATAGTATGTTTGAGATTCTCATATAAATGGAGGGTGCAATAGTTCGATCTAAAACCAGGTATTATGCCTATACATGCGAGACGTCAACAGCATGAGGAAGGAGTTGGATAGGGTAGACTGGGAACACAGGCTGTAGGACGGTTGAAGAACAGTGCAAGACTTAAAATCAAGGAGGACAAAGAGGAACACGATCCTCGGACTAGGAGACTAGGGATTGGATCGCCCTGATCATGACTTAGACACTGGGAACATGGACCGCCGCGGACCTTGGACTTGCAGTCTGGGAACTGAGATTTACGCAGACCTTGGACTTGGAGACTAGGACCTTGAATCGCCGCAGCCAGAACGTGGACACTCAAACACAGGACAGGAACGTGGAGCCAGGACTTCGCCTTCAACTCAGGCACCGAGCCGGGACTCTTATTCGAGGGAAAGACACAGACACTGGGCATGAACATCGAGCTAGGACTCCGCCTTCAACTCAGGCACCGAGTCGGGACTCTTCTTCGAGGGATAGACTCGGACACTGGTCGTGAACGTCGAGCCAGGACTCCGCCTTCAACTCATCCCTGGCAGTTTGCCATTACCCGGTCCCACTCTGGCGAAGGAAGGCGAATTGTCGGCACTCCGAAGCGGGCTAGATAACTCTGGCTTGTGGTAGTGACGACGACTTACTAATGCTTCCTAACACTCTCACCCTGAATGGCTAAAGCCAGGAGCTTATAAGCTGCCGGTTCGGGTCGAGAGTAGATTGCTTTAATGGCCAAGCTCAAGGGATACGGGAAACAGATTTAGAAGGCAACAAGGAGTCAATGGTCTGGATCATACTCAACCAAACTAAATTTAAAGGAGAACCGATCCAGACCATAACAATAGCCTGTGGTATATAATCTCTGACCCTGCAGACACATCCATCCTTTTATTCTTCAAAGTCTAAAACACCCTCATTCTTGATCCAGATCGGAAGGAAGTCCTTGTAACCGTTCCGTAGAATTGTCTCGGTACGAAGAGTTGATTGTTTATTCTATTTCCTGGATACTGCCTGACCCGCGGAGTTCCTCCATCATTGTGTGTGTGTGTTGCTTTGGAATTCCAGCATGTGAAGAATGTGTCGTATTTGTGATTGATTTCTGATTCAGAGGTGGGTTGATTGAAATACGAACATGGTTGATAGAATAGCACCGGAAGTGAATCGCCCACGATCTCTATGGTAACTATGATCTGAAATGTAATCTATGCTTTCTGTTTGATCAAAGAAAATACACTTTCCTTCCCTATATACTTATGTGCCTCTGTGCCTCATCGACCCTAAAGGCCACGCTGGACAGTTTGCGGTGGTCGGTGCTGCTGATAATTCAAATACCTGAGGTTACCATTCATTTCTGTTTATAATCCATTATTCACTTGTAAATGTAACATTAGATTTTTGGACGTTATTGTACCTCTTCGTGCTTGAAATTATTTTTACTGCCCTTTACGCTGCGGGATTTATGGCAACAATGAAGATCGAACCATCTCTGTCTGTCCATACTGTTGCACACAGATGTAGAAGACTTATTCACTATTGTGTCCGTAACATTTTTCTTTTAACCAGTCAGGGTCCTTCGCAGGGAGCTGAACACCGGAACTTGGAGGCAAGGTGGCCCACTCTTAGTCTACGCTTTCCTATGATTAAACCAAGAACCAAAATACAAGTCTCTGTCTCTGTTCGACATAGCTCTCCGGGTCATTGCGGCACTCAAGCCTTCAAAGCTTTAAGGCTGTGGTTCTCTTGGAGGTTGTGATTGACAGGCAGTGTCTTTCCGACAGAAATGTTGCTGTCATTTGCCTAAACCTATGAGTTCTCTTTCGCGTTATACCGATCATTGAATGTAGGTTTACGTTTACATTATCACATATATTCACGTCTGGATTGTACCACACTGTGCTCGCGTGGTACATGCAA
>NC_082729.1:20522870-20610786 GCF_030144855.1 Hypanus sabinus | reverse complement strand
CAGCCCAGTCCACAAGCTACAGACCCACAATTCAGGGCCATCCTCCGACAGCATCGAGGGAGAGAAAGACCATTCAAGCACAGTGACCTTTCTTCAGGAGCAGTGAGCGAGGAGAGGGAGAGGGAGAGGAAGGGGGAGAGAGGAGGGGGGGGAGAGAGAGAGAGAGAGAGACTGTCACACTCAGTTATATAATTATAGAATTCAAATAATATACATTGGAAATCAGAAGTTGAATGCTAAATTGGATTATTTTTTTTTATAATTCATAATTTATCATGGTGCATGTAGAGAAATTGATGTCAAGCAAATAAATTGTGGAAAATTGAACCCCTCAGGGAAGTCCATTATTATTATTTGCTGTGATGATAACTGATTTATTTTCCAATATAAATTATCTGTGGTGCCTTAAGTTCCAGACTGCTCGCAGATGCAATAGAAATAAGCCTCGCACATAACACACTTTATTGCCAAGTAACAACTAGTGGTACTTATCTCGGAAGCACGCCTGACCCCGTTCAACCTCAGCATCCTGCTCCAATCGACTCATAGGTGATCAATGACCATCAGTCGCGACCTAACCTGTAGTGAGCCCAAATCCAAGAGACCTCACCACCAGTGTGCTCATTCTTTTATACCCCGGTCACTTCTCTCCACCCTTGCTTGGGTCGATCCTTTGCCCAGGTCGACCCATTTCATGATAGTTGCTTCAGGCAATACAGGCTTAGGTCTGCAGAGACAATACCTTAGTCACCTTGCACCCAGGTCATGCTTCTCCTGCACATCACACATTTGATCCCAGCAATTGCCCCTTGTGCTCTCTGGCCACATTTTAGGATTCTTACTACAGTATCGGAGTATCATTATTTGTGGGTGATGGGGTGATGTGGAAAAGGGGTGGGAGTGTGGAATTTATAATATGGAAAGTGGAGTTACAGTTGGGTAGGGTCATAAAGAAAGCTTTAAGCACATTGGCCTTCATAAACCAAAATACTGAGTACAGGAGGTGGGATGTTATGTTGAAGTTGTATAAGACGTTGGTGAGGCCTAATTTGGAGTATTGTGTGCAGTTCTGGTCACCTACCTACAGGAAAGCTGTAAGTAAGGTTGAAAGAGTACAGAAAAAAGTTACAAGGATGTTGCCAGGTCTGAAAGACCTGAGTTACAAGGGAAAATTGAATAGGTTAGGACGTTATTCCTTGGAATGTAAAAGATGGAGGGGAGATTTGATAGAGGTATACAAAATTATGAGAGGTGTGGATAGGGTAAATGCAAGCAGGCTTTTTCCACTGAGGTTGGGTGGGACTATAACTAGAGGTCAAGGGTTAAGGGTGAAAGGTGAAAAATTTAAGGGGCACTTGAAGGGAAACCTCTTCACTCGGAGGGTTGTGAGAGTGTGGAATGAGCTGCCTGCCAAGTGGTGCATGCCAGCTCGGTTTCAATGTTCAAGAGAAATTTCGATAGGTACATGGATGGTGGGGGTATGGAGGGCTATGGTCCTGGTAAAGGTTGATGGGAGTAGGCAGTTTAAATGAATCAGCACAGACTAGATGGGCCAAAGTGCCTGGTTCTGTGCTTTAATTTTCTATGACTATGAAACTTTTAGAAGCAATAATTAAGGGCAGGCATTAAAATTGTTGACCATTCATCAAAGGCACTAGGTTAGGACACTCACTGTGCAACTGTTGATTAATCGAAGTTCACCCTTTTTTGTCTCTGCTCAAACAACAACATAACCATGTTGACCCCAGGTCAACAACTCAAAACATGAATTCAACTGTTCCCTTTCTACCAATACTCACTCAGACCACTTTTCCAATTTATTACACTGAAATAGGGGATCTCTGTTTGCTAGTTGATTGATCCTTTCTTCTACCAGCCCCTGGCCTGGGGTTTTTTCCTCACGATGGTGAATGTCTGGAATTATTGCTATTTTGCATTTCAAGACTCTGCTTTTATACTCGTTACCAATTCAAATGTTTCATTTTAGTGTTATTGGCTATGGGTTATCGGACTGAACTATAACACCTCCCCATTGGATGTCATCCAAGGTTTACATAACTTTGTCTTATGTGACTTTTTTTGTTATCTTTGATTCTGGTTCAAACCAGTTAAACCAGGTCACTCAACACACACAAAATGCTGAAGGAACTTATCAGGCCAGGCAGCATTATGGACAAGAGTACTGTCAATGTTTTGTACTGAAACCGTTCATCAGGACTGGAGAAAAAACAGATTAGGAGTCAGAATAAAATAGTGGGGGGAGGGGAGGAAGAAACATGATGTGATGGGTGAAACTGGAAGGGGTGAAGTAAAGAAGTGGGAAGTTGATTGGTGTAAGAGATACGGGCTGGAGAAGGGGGAATCTGATAAGAGAGGTCTTGGCCTGAAACACCATCTGTGCTCTTTTCCATTGTGCACAATACACAGCTTATCTGAGGATGATCTCAGGTTTATCAGGTCAGTAGTAAAAACTCCTTGCGTCCACATTCAATTGCTCTGATTATATTTTCCCAGAGCAAGAATCTGTTTTTGAACAGTTCACAAGATGGAGGATACAGAGCAGCTTCACACAATGGCAACCTCCATCTTCTTCAATCACACATCAAGAACAAAGACAATTGGTTTTTCTGCTTCCACTATCCTTGACCTATTTGAGTTCAACATTTTCTTCCATATTTAAACTCCTCCATGGCCAGCAAAATGGGGATTCAAATTTTCAGCAGAGAAATCTGAAATAACGTTTTTCATTTGAAAGAGACAACTTAAAACCAAAACTTTATAGTACCAAATTAGAAAGTGTGGACACCTTTACTTCTTAAGGAATTCAGTTTGATAAAAGACTCACATGGTCAACGTATATTAAGGAAATAATAACCAAAAATAAGAAAGTGCTAAATGTTCTGAGGTGTTTAAAGGGAAAGGAATGGGGAGCTGGTAGGAAGTCCTTAAAAGCAATATATATTCAGGTGTAAGTTCATAGCTCCTACACCTACATTGGTTGATAGTGTGGCATTGAGGCACTGATGATAGTTGAGGCATTGAACTCAAATGTCAAGTGGTTATGTTGCAACTTCATAAACTCTGGTTAGTCCACAGCCGGAGTTTTGCATACAGTACTGATCACCCCACTATAGGAAGGATGTTGAGGCTTTGGAGAGGGTGAAGAAGAGGTTTACCAGGATGCTGCCTGGTTTAGAGGGCATGTGCTATCACAGGACGCTGGATAAACTTGTGTTGTTTTCTCTCGAACAGAGGTTTATAAGAATATGAGACATACAGACAGAGTAGACAGGGATATCTTTTTCCCAGGGTAGAAATACCTAATACCAAAGGGCATAGACCATAAGACATAGGAGCAGAATTAGGCTATTTGGCCCATTGAGTGCACTGCCATTTCATTGTGGCTGATCCAATTTTCCTCTCAGCCCCTATCTCCTGCCTTCTCCCCATATCCATTTATTCCCTGACCAATCAAGAAACTATCAGCCTCTACCTTAAATATACATAGTCTTAGCCTCCACTGCTGCCTGTGGCAAAGAATTCTACAGGTTCATTACTGTCTGGCGAAATAAATTCTTCATCTCCATTCTAAAAGGATGCCCCTCTATTCTGAGGCTGTCCTCTGGTCTTTGAGTCTCTCACCATAGGAAACACCTCTGCATATACACTCTATGAAAGCCTTTCACCATTCAATAGATTTCAATGAGGTCACCACTCATTCTTCTGAATTCTAGTGATTACAGGCCCAGAGCCATCAAGCGCTCTTCATATGACAAACCATTCAATCCTGGAATCATTTTCGTGAATCTCCTTTGAACCCTCCCCAGTTTCAGCACATCCCTTCTAAGATAAGGGGCCCAAACCTGCTCACAATACTCCAGTGCTTTATAAAGTTTCAACATTACATTCTGTGCTATTTCTCTTGAAATGAATGCTAACATTGGATTTGCCTTCCTCACCACAGGCTCCACCTACAAATTAAACTTTAGTGAATGCTACACTAGAGCCTTTGCACCTAAATTTTTTGTATTTTGTCTCCATTTAGAAAATAGTCAAATCTTTGATTTCTTCTACTGAAGTGCATGACCATATTCCCAACACTGTATTCCATCTGCCATTTCATTGTCCATGCATCTTATCTATCTAAGTCCTTCTGTAGCCTCTCTACTTCCTCAAAACTACCTGCCCCTCCATCGAGCTTCATATCATCTGAAAACTTTGGAACAAAACCATCAATTTCAGCATCCAAATCATTGATATATAACATAAAAAGAATTGGTCATAAAATAGACCGCTGTGGAACACCACTAGTCTCTGGCAGCCAGCCAGAAAAGGCTCTCTTTATTCCCATTCTTTGCCTCCTGCCAACCAATCACTGCTTTGTCCATGCTAGAATTATTGCTTGAACACTGTGGCCCATGGTTTGTTAAGCAGCCTAAGTGTGGCTCCTTGCCAAAGGCCTTTTGAAAATCCTGGTACACAACAACAGCTGCTTCGTCATTGTCTATCTTGTTTATTATTCCTACAAAGAAATTCAACAGAATTCTCAGGCAAGATTTTCCTTTGAGGAAACTACGCTGACTTTGGCCAATTTTATCATGTGCCTCCAAACACCCTGACACTTGGGACTTCCTCCATACTGCTAGAAAAGTGAAGACTGATGCAAAATACGTATTCAGTTTGTCAGCCATTTCATTGGCCCCCATTACTACCTCTCCATCATTGTCTTCCAGTGGTTTGATATCCACTTTTGCACTTAATGTATCTGAAGAAACTTTTGGTATCCTCTTTAATATTATTGGCTGCCTACTTTCATATTCCATCTCTACCTTCTTAATGACTTTTTCAGTTCCCTTCTGTTGGTATTTGAAAGCTTCCTAATCCTCTAACTTCCCACTAATTTTTGCTCTATTATATGCCCTCTCTTTGGCTTTGATGTTGGCTTTAACTTCTCTTGTTAGCCACGGTTGTGTGATCTTTCCCTTAGAACACTTCTTCCTCTTTGCGATGTATATATCCTGTGTCTTCTAAATTGCTTCCAGAAATTCCAGCCATCGCTGCTCTGCCATCATCCCTGCTAGTGTTCTTTTCCAATTAATTTTGGCCAACTCCTTTCTTATACCTCTGTGATTCCCTTAACTCCACTGTAATACTGATACAGCTGAGTTTAGTTTCTGCTTCTCAAATTTTAGGATGAACGCCCAATCCTAACACCAATTCAGAACACCCAATCCAGAACAGCTGAACCTCTAGTGGGCTCAACAATGAGCTGCTCTGAAAAGCCATCTTGAGGGCACTCCAGAAATTCTTCCTCCTGGACTCCAGCACCAACCTGATCTTCCCAATCTACCTACATACTGAAGTCCCCTATGATGATTGTAACATTGCCCTTTTGGCATGCATTTTCCATCTTCTGTTGTAGTTTGTAGGCCACGCCCTTACTACCGCTTGGGGATCTGTATATAACTCCCGTGAAGGTCTTTTCACCCGTGCAGTTCCTTAGCTCTATCCACAATCATTCAATAGGTTTTGACCCTATGTCACCTCTTTCTAATGACTTGATTTCATTTTTTTTACTAACAAAGCAATGCCCCCCCCCACCCCCCGCCTTCCTGCCTGTCCTTTCTAGACGATGTGTATCCTTGGACATTAAGCTCCCAGCCATGATTCAGCGATGCCTAAAACATCATACCTGCCAATATGCATTGAATGTCAAGGGGACAGATTAAAGGGACTGTGAGAGTTGTGGATGTTTGAAATCTGTTACCTGGTATGGTGGTAGAGGCAAATGCATGAGAGACTTTTAAGAGACATTTGGGCACATGAATATGAGGAAATTGGTGAGATATGGACATTATGTAGATGGGAGGGGGATTAATTTTTTTAAACAATGTACTTTTTAGCTGGTTCGGTCGATATTGTGCACAGAAGGGATTGTCCCTGTGCTGTACTGTTCTATGGTCTATATGAGTGGTGGGGTGGACATCTCTACCAAAGGAGGTGTAAGGTGCTTCTTCTCTCCACTAGCCTGCGGGTCACCCTTGGGCAAGATGTAGCACCTGCGTAGACCACCCCCTGCCCCCACTCAGATCAGGGTCATTTAAAGCCATGGAAGCAGGTGCTGGATGGTCGTACGAGCAGCCAGTGCAGATCACAACCCCTGGTTCTGCACCACTGATGCCAGGCAAACAATCTCTGAGGAGTATTGATAATGGCTGGGGTCACCTGTCTTGTGAAGTCACTGCCCCGAGGAAGGCAGTGGCAAATCATTTCTGTGGAAATATTTGCCAAGAGCAATCATAGTCATGGAAAGACCATGATCGACCACGTTATACAACATGGCACAAAATAATGATGATGACTGGACCATTAGACAGTACACAGTACACTCAAGAAACTGTGTATAATTCAAAGTTAAGGTTAATCAGCAGGCCAGTAAGGATAACAGCAGTGGCAGCACTGCAGGTGGAATTGGGAGAGACACCTCTGGAACTGAGAAGATCTCAGCATGCATTAATATATTGAGAAACCTACAGGAGTTGGAGAAGGTCATCCAACTAAGCTTTCAGATCCATGCTGGGTTGACCACAGCATCTGCAGTGTAGTTTGTGTTTAAGAAAGGAAATCCAATGTTTTCCCAGACTATTGAAGGAAAAGCAGAAAAGACAGGAATTGCTATTAAGGCAGTGAGTGTCACACTGCATTTTCCTAGGGAGCCTCTATGGTGTGTGACGTTTGCTCTGCTCCAAGCTTTGTGGATGCGAGCTCTGCGACGTTTTGCTCTGCTGTGTGGTGAACTGAGGCTGAAGCTGGGGGCCTGCTCCGGGCTTCTTGTCGACGGACTCCCTTTCTGAATGCTGTTGATTGCTTTGATAGTTTGCACAATTTGTCCCCCCCCCCCCCCGTGCATTGGGTGTTAGTCAGTCTTTCATCTTTAAAGGATTCTTTTGTGGTTTCTTGTTTTGTGGTTGCCAGTAAAGAGACAAATCTCAAGGTTGTATAATCTATGCATACTTTGACAATAAATGTACTTTGAATTTGAAGCACCAGAGGCAGATCTTAAGTTATTCGAGACAGAAAAATAAAGTGATTTATTAAAAGTGAACTTCTCAAAAAATGCAGAGAAAGCAAAGGGATGAAGAGAGAACAGGAAGACACCGCTGCCTGTGAGGATTTTGTAAGTTCCGCTCTTGATTTCTCCAGGTGCTCCGGTTTCCTCCCACAGTCCAAAGCTGTACTGGTTGATTGATTAATTGACCATTGTAAATTGTCTCGTGATTAGGCTCACATTAAACTGGAGGATTTCTGGGTGGTGTGGCTTGAAGGGCCTATTCCGTACCTGAATCTCAATAACCATATAACAATTACAGCATGGAAACAGGCCATCTTGGTCCTTCTGGTCCATGCCAAACACTTACTCTCACCTAGTTCCATCTACCTGCATTCAGCCCATAACCCTTCATTCCTTTCTTGTCCATATACCTATCCAACTTTTTTTCAAATGACAAAATCGAACCTGCCTCTACCACTTCTACTGGAAGCTCGTTCCACACAGCTACCACCCTCTGAGTAAAGAGGTTCCCTCTCATGTTACCCCTAAACTTTTGCCCCTTAACTCTCAACTCATGTCATCTTGTTGGAATCTCCCCTACTCTCAATGGAAAAAGTCTGTCCATGTCAACTCTATCTATCCCCCTCATAACCTTAAATACCTCTATCAAGTCTCCCCTCAACCTTCTACGCTCCAAAGAATAAAGACCTAACTTGTTCAACTTTTCTCTGTAACTTAGGTGCTGAAACCCAGGTAACATTCTAGTAAGTCTCCCCTGTACTCTCTCTATTTTGTTGACATCTTTCCTATAATTTGGTGACCAGAACTGTACACAATACTCCAAATTTGGCCTCACCAATGCCTTGTACAATTATAACATTACATCCCAACTCCTATACTCAATGCTCTGATTTATAAAGGCCAGCATACCAAAAGCTTTCTTCACCACCCTATCCACATGAGATTCCATCTTCAGGGAACTATGCACCATTATTCCTAGATCATTCCGTTCTACTGCATTCCTCAGTGCCCTACCATTTACCATGTATGTCCTATTTTGATTAGTCCTATCAAAATGTAGGACCTCACACTTAACAGCATTAAACTCTATCTACCATCTTTCAGCCCACTCTTCTAACTGACCTAAATCTCTTTGCAAGCTTTGAAAACCATCTTCATTATCCACAACACCACCTACCTTAGTATCATCTGCATACTTACTAATCCAATTTACCACCCCATCATCCAGATCATTAATGTATATGACAAACAATATTGGATCCAGGACAGATCCCTGAGGCACACTACTAGTCACCGGCCTCCAACCTGACAAACAGTTATCCACCACTACCCTCTGGATTCTCTCATCCAGCCACTGTTGAATCCATTTTACTACTTCAATATTAATACCTAACAATTGAACCTTCCCAACTAACCTTCCGTGTGGAACATTTTCGAAGTCCATATAGACAACATCTACTGCTTACCCTCGACAACTTTCCTAGCAACTTCTTCAAAGAATTCAATAATATTTGTCAAACATGACATTCCACACAGAAATCCACGTTGACTGTTCCTAATCAGAACTTGTCTATCCAGATAATTAAATATACCATCTCTAAGAATACTTTCCATTAATTTACCCACAACTATGTCAAACTTACAGGCTGATAAATAAATCAAATCTCAGAAATGATTGGGATGGAAGAATAATGCAGTGAACAGCAGGACAGAGTGTGTGATAATATCAAGATTGAAGTTTTGGGCACACGATCAAATAGCGTATTGAAGAAACACAAAAATGGGAGCTGTGAGAGGACAGAGGGAGGGGAGGAATGAGGGAAAGGGAAGAAGGGAGGGGAAAGGGATGAAAATCAGGACAGGATGGACGTGTAGAAGGTGGGAGGAGATGAGGTGAAGATAGTTGGGGAATAAGAGGGGAGGAGAGGAGATGGGGCGGGTCATGCATGTAGAGAGAAGATATGTGGTGGGGAGGGCATGAAAGAGTGAGCTAGTGGAAAGGGCCAGGAGGGGAAAGAAATGAGGGTTAGAGGGAGGAGAGAGATGGAGGAGGAGAGAAGGGATGATTAGTGAGGAAAAATTCATACAGAGGGAGAAAGGAAGAGGGGTGGAAGAAGGCAAGGAGAGGGAAGTATTAGAGAGTGACAGAAGGAAGGGCTTGGAGGGAGAGTGGGAAGGTCTAGAGAGGGGGCAATGTGAAGTTACAGATTTAGAGGGAAGGAGTCCAGAGGGAGAGAAAGAAGGAAAGTGGGAGAGGTTAGAGATACAGAGGGAAGAGGAGAGAGTGGGAGTGGAAGGAGAGAGAAAAAGAACAAACTGGTGAGAGAGGTTGGAGATGGAGGATGAAGGGGGTGGATAGTGAAAGTGAAAGTGAAACGGAGGATTTGCGAAAGGCGAGTAAGACCAGGAGCAGGAGTCGGTTATAGAGGGGACGGCGTGAGGCTCGATCAGACCCTCTGGGAGCTGGTACCCGGGTTCCGCTCCAGCCTCTGAGGAGACCCCAGCTCTCCTACTTCGGCCACGGCGGGTTTTGGAATCCCAGGGAACTGCAGGCGGATGGAGAGAAGGAATTCTCCGCCGGTCGCTGGGAATCCGGGTAAGGAAAGGCGGCACTGCCCCCTGGGGTCCGGTCTGTGCCGCAGCAACGGCGTTGGCTTGCCGGTATCTGCAAGGAACCCGACTGCGGCAGGTTTCCCACTGCCATCGCAGCCTCATCCCTTCATGGCCTGAAATCCTTGCGGGAAGGGGAGTCAGAACGTCCAGCCGTCATTGCTAATGCGAATGGGAACCCGGTGGAGAGGAACACGGTGAGAGTGGAGAGGAAAGAGGGAGAGGGAGGGAGGGAGAATAGCAATAGAACAGGAAAGAAGAATAGGAAAACAGTTTTCCTGTTTTCCTGCAAGAACAGGAAAAAAGATTATCTGAACGGTGGCCGATTAGGAAAAGAGGAGATGCAACGAGACCTGGGTGTCATTTACACCAGTCATTGAAGGTGGGCATGCAGGTACAGCAGGCGGTGAAAAAGGCAAATGGTAAGTTGGACATTCATAGCAAAAGTATTTGAGTACAGGAGCAGGGAAGTTCTACTGCAGTTGTACAACGCCTAGAATATTGTGTGCAGTTTTGGTCCCCTAATCTGAGGAAAGACATTCTTGCCATAGAGGGAGTACAGAGAGGGTTCAGCAGATTGATTCCTGGGATGGCAGGACTTTCATATGAAGAAAGAGTGGATCGACTAGGCTTATACTCACTGGAATTTAGAAGACTGAGGGGGGATCTTATTGAAACGTATAAAATTCTAAAGGGATTGGTCAGGCTAGATGCAAGAAGATTGTTTCCGATGTTGGGGAAGTCCAGAACGAGGGGTCACAGTTTAAGGATAAAGGGGAAGCCTTTTAGGACTGAGAGTGGTGAATCTGTGGAATTCTCTGCCACAGGAAACAGTTGAGGCCGGTTCATTGGCTATATTTAAGAGGAGGTTAAATATGGCCCTTGTGGCTAAAGGGATCAGGGGGTATGGAGAGAAAGCAGGTACAGGGTTCTGAGTTGGATGATCAGCCATGATCATACTGAATGGCGGTGCAGGCTCGAAGGGCCGAATGGCCGACTCCTGCACCTATTTTCTGTGTTTCTAATAGGGAAAGGAGGAGAGCAGTAGATAAGAAGAAATGAGATACGCACTCCCCATGCACTCTCTCTTCCTCATTGACACCATTAATCGTCCAATTCACTTGGTGAATCCCTCTTATTCATTCCCATATCCTTCGCAAGAAGCTCTATCTCCCTCAGTCACTTTGTGTTACCCTCTCACTATCCCTGTCACTTCCATCTCCGCCAATGTTCTGTCTACAGCAGTTTCTCACTTCACCCTCCCTATCACCTCCTGCCCTCCTTCTCCATCCCTGTTTCTCCCTCTTTCCCACAATCTCTCTGTCACACACTGCCGTGGATATACTCTCTCTGCCCCTCTCCATTTTATGGCATTCACCTCTGTCTTTCACCTGTTGTACAGCCCCCACTCCTCTGCCGTCCCCTCCCTCTCCCCCACTCTCCTCTCCCTCCCTCTTCCCCTCTCCACTCCCTCGCTCTCTCCCTCTTGATCTCCCACTCTCTCACTGTCCCCTCCCTCTCCCCCACTCTCCTCTCCCTCCCTCTTCCCCTCTCCACTCCCTCGCTCTCTCCCTCTTGATCTCCCACTCTCTCACTGTCCCCACCCCTCTCCCCCCACTCTATTCCCACTTTCCGACCTCCCTCTCCCCTTCCTTCTCCTCCTCTTTCTCCCCTCCCTCTGCCCCACTCTATTCCCACTTTCTGACCTCCCTCTCCCCTTCCTTCTCCTTCTTTTTCTCCCCCTCCCTCTCTCCGTCTTCTCTTCCTTCTCCCCTTTCCCTCTCTCTCTCTCCCCATTCCCTTTCTCTTTCTCCCAACCTCACTACCTCTGTCCACTTTCCCTCCCCCTCCCACTCTCCCCCTTCTCCCATTCCCACACACCCCTCTCCCTCCCTGTCTATTTCTCTTTCACCCCTTCCCCACTCCCCTTCCTCTCCCACTAGCCCCACTCTCTCACACCATCCATCTCTTCCCCTACCTCTCCCTCCCACATTCTTTGCACCTCTTCCCTCTCTCCCCTCCTTTCTCACCTCTCCCAGCCCATGCCTCTCTTCCCCCTCCCTCTCTCTCTTATATTCTCACCTCTTCCTCTCTATCCCCCTCCTTCCCCCTCCCCACTCTCCTCACAACCTCTCTCCTCTTCTCTCCTCCTCTCCTCTCACTCCCCTCTGCCCACTTCCCTCATCCCCCTTCCATCCCATCTCTCCCCATCCCTCTCAGTCTAACCACTCCCCCTCCCTCTATCCACCCTCCTTCTCTATCTCCCCCTTTTCCCCTCATCCTCTCTTCTTCCCACTCTCCCTCCCCACATCTCCTTCTCCCTCATCTCCACCAATCTCTCTGCCTACCCTGACTACCTTCCCCTCCATCCCACCCTCTCTCGCAACCCTCCTTCCTTCTCTCCACCATTTCTCTCCACCCTTACTGTCTCCCTCTCCCCCCTCTGCCTCTCTCATTCTCTCTTCCCATCCTTCTCTCCCCCTTCACCCTCTCTCTCTCACCCTTCTCTTGCCCCTTTCCTCTCTCTGGAACCTCCACCTCTCTCCCCCTCTCTCTTTCTCTCTCTCCATCCCACACTCTCCCCATCCCTCTCTCTCCACTTTCTATCCTCCATCTTTCTCCACTTCCCTTCCCCCTCCTGCTTTCTCACCTTCTCTCATAACCTCTCCCAACATCACCTTCCCCGTTACCTCGCACTCCATCTCCCGGTCTCCTCCCCATCACAGTCCTCCCCCCTCACTCTCACCCCACTTTCCCTCCTCCTCTCTATCCACCCTCGTTCTCCATCCAGCAGTCCCTCTCTCAATATCCTGCCATCTCCCTCCTCCCTCTCTCCTGTTCCCTCTCTCTTCCCATCTTTCTTTCTCTTTCTCCCCCTCCCTCCCCCTTCCCTCTCCCCTTCCTCTCTCCCCTTCCTCTCTCTCCTCACCTCACATACTCCCCTTTCCTCCCTCACACTCCCATGTACCCCTCATCCTCTCCCCATCTATCTCTCCACCTCACCTCTCCCTCCTCTCTCTCACTTCCTCCCCTTCTCCCGCTCCCTCTTTTCCTACCTCACGTTCCTGCTCTTTCTTTCTACCTATCTCTCTCACCCCTCCCAGTCTCTCCCCTCCCTCTCTCCAACATCCACACTCTCCCTCCCTCTCTCCCCTCCTATACCTATTCCCCCTCTCCCCTTCCCTTACATCTCACTCTCTCTCACTCCTCTTTCATTCCCTCTCCACCTGCCTCCCTGCCCCTCCTCATTCCCTCCCTCTCACAACCTCTTTACTGCTGCTTTTCTCTCCACCCTCATTGTTTCTCCTTCCACCCTCTACCTCTCCCATACTCTCCCCTCCTCTTCTTTCCCCCTCTCACTCTCTCTTCCCCTCCCTCTCTCTCAACCTTCTTTACTTCTCCCTCTCCCTTCCAGATCCCTCTCTTGCCCTCTCTTTCCCACCTGCCACCTCCTCCTGCATCATCACCCCTCCCAGTTTCTCCACCCTCCATCTCCCTCTCCACCCTATTTATCCCCCTCCCCTCTCTCCGTCTCTCCCAACCCCTCATTCTTACAACCCCACCCTCCCCTCACTCTCCCACCTCCCTCTCTCTCCCCATCATGCTCCCCCATACATCCATTCCCTCACCCCCACCCTACCTCTCCTCTTCTCACTCTCCTATCTCTCAATCTGCCTCTCTCCTCCTACCCCCACCTCTCTCATCTACCCCTTTCTCTCTCCCCTCCTTCTTCTCTCCTGCCCCTCTCCCCTCACTCTCTCCCCTCCCCATCTCTCTCCCTCAACCTCTCTTTCCACCCTATCTCTCTGAGCCCCTCCTCTTCTCCACCCTCACTATCTATCCCACCATCCTTCTCTATATCCTTCCTGCTATCTCCCTTCTCTACCGCCACCTCTCCCTCTCCTGCTCCGTCTCTTTCTCCCCTACTCTCTCTCTCTCCCTCCCACTCACTCCACCCTCCCTTTTTCCCCAACCTACCTCTCTCTCCCACCCTCCCTCTTGGGTATTTCCTCTTTCTACATCCCTCCCTCTATTCTTCCACCTCTTTTCTCCCCCTCCCTTACTCTCCCCTTCATCTCTCTGCCCCCTCTCTCCCCTTCTCTTTTTCCCCTTCCCTCGCTCTTCTTTTACATCCCTACCCCACCCTTTCTTTCTCCTCTTACACTGCTCTCCCCTTCTCCACCTCTTGCCCTCTCTCCCTCTTTCACCACCCTCCATGTCTCTCCCATCCATTCCTCTCCACCTTCCTTTCTCCCCTCCCTCTCTCCAACTCTCACCCCACTCTATCCCCCTCCTCCCTCAACTGGCCTCATTCTCCCTTCTCCCTCCTTCTACCTCATGCTCCCTCTCTCTCCCCTCCCTTTCTCCCTTCCCACTTCCTCTCTCCCACCTCCCTCTCTCTCCACCTCCCACTTTCTCCCCTCCCTACCCTTTCTCTCTCCCCTTTGTCTCTCACCTCCTTCACCCTCCCCACCCCTCACTCCCCTGCTCTCCCTTTCCTCCCTCTCACTCCCCTGCTCTTTCCTCACCCTTCCTCTCTCCACTCTCTCCCCTCCCTCTTGCTCCTCCAACTCCCTTTCCCTTCCTCCCCCCTCTCTCCCACCCATCTCTCTTCCCCTCTGTACTCGCTCTCTTTCCCCTCCCCTTCTCCCCCGCTTGCTCACTCCCACAACACCTCTCTCTTTCCTCACCCCCATTGTAGCCCCTGTTTCCCCTCCTTCCTGCTCCTCCCTCTCTTCCACTCCTCACTTCACCCTCCCTCTCTCTCCCTTATACTCCCTCTCTCCCTCTTCCTTGCCCTCTCACTCTCCCCATCCCTCTCTCTTCCTCCTCACTTTACCCCTCACATTCACCATCACACCCCACTCTTACCCCTCTCCCTTTCTGTCTCTGCTCCATACTCTCGTCCTTCCTCTCTCCACTCTCTCACTCCCCTCTTTCTCACCAATCCCTCTCTCCCTCAAACTTCCCTCCCTCTCTCTGCCCCACTCTCACTCCACCATCCTTCTCTCCTTCCAGTCTCTCTGCCCTCTCTCGCTTTCCCACTTTCACCTCCACTCTCCCTCCATCTCTCCTCTCTCCCCTCTCTAACCCCTCTCCTCTTAATGCTCTCTACTCTCCCACTCCCCCCTTTCTCTCCCCCTCACTCTGTTTTCCTCTCCCACTCTCAGCCTTCCCTCTCACTATTCCCCTCTGTAAGCCCCCTCAAACCCTCTCCCTCTCCCTTCACTCTTTCCACTGTCTCATCCCTCTGCCTCCCTCTTCCACCCTCTCTATCTCTCTCTTCCCAGCCCCATTCTCTGTACTCCATCCTCCCTCTCTTCTCCCTTTCAGTCCTCCTTCCCCTGTTGTCCCTACCATTTCCCTCTCCCTCCACCTTACTGTCTCCATCACTTTCCCTCTCTCTCTTTCTCTCACATACACACACCTCTACCCCTCCCTCTCTCCCCGATCACCCCCCGCTCTCCCCATCATCACTCCCCTCCATCATCTCTCTCCCCCTCTCCTTTACCCTCTCTGTCCCCTCTGTTCTACCTCTCCTCTTATTCCCCCCTCCCACCGTCTCTCCCTGCTCCTCTCTTTACCCCCTTCCCTTTATCCCCCTCTCTCCACCCCTTCTCTCACCCCAGCCCCCATGTCCATCCTTCTCTACTCCCTCTCCCTTTCTTTCTCTCTCCCTCCCTCACTATACCCTCCCTTACTTAGCCCATCCCCTCCCCCTTCTCCCTCTCTCCCTCTGCCACTCTCTCTCCCAACACCAACCTCTCCCCTCCCTCTCTCCCATCTCCATCTCTCCTCCATCCTTACCTTCCACTCACTCCCTCTCTCTCCCCTCTTTCTCCCACCCTCCCTTCACTTCCTGCGTTCCCACCCCACCCCTCCCATTCTCTCCCCGTCCTCTCAACCCCTTTCCCTATTGACCCTGCCAGCCCTCAATCCCTACATTCTCTAACCCTCCCCATCTCACTCTCCCGACCTCTCTCTTCCGCTTTCTGCCTCCCTCTTTCTTGACCCCCCTCTCTACCCCCTCACTCTTCCATCCTTCTCTCCCCCTCTGTCTCTCCAGCCTCTCACTCTCCCCGCTTACCTCCCTCCCTTTCTCTCCTTCCCCCTCACACTTTCACTCACTCTACCCTTCCCTTTCACTCCTCATTCCCCCCACTCTCTTCCCCATCTTTTCTCCTTCTCTCCCCTCTGTTTCTGCTCCTCTCTTTCTCCCTCTCCTTCTCTCCACCCTCTCTCTACCCACTCCCTATCTCCCCATTCTGTCCAAACCTCCCCCCGATTTCTTTCCCCACTACTCCACCCCCTGTCTCCCTGCTCGCTTGTTCCCGTGTCCCTCACTCCCTCCCATTCCCCCTCTCTGAAACCCCTATTGCACCACCTCCATCTCTCTCCCCTCCCTCTTTCCCCTGCTCACTCCTCTCCCCATCCCTTTCCCTCTCCTTTTCTCTCCACCGTCCCTCTCTCCTGCCTCATTCCCTCTCCCTCTGCCACCACTCTCATTTCACCATCCTTCTCTGTCCACTCCCAGCCTTTACACCCTCTCCCTCCCCCATTCTTACCGCCTCTCTCTCCTTCCTCTCCCCCTCCCTCTCCACTCTCTCATACTCTATCTCCTCCCTTTCTGACTATTTCCAATTCCATCGCTTTCTCACCCCTTCCCTCCCTCCTCCTCTCTCCACCCTCCCGTCTCCATCTCTCCCTCATTCTCTCCAACCTCCACTCAGTCTATTTCCATCTCACTCTTTTCCCCTCTTCCTCTCTATCCCAACTTCCTCTCCCCACTCTCCCTCTTTCTTTCAACCTCCCTTTTTCCCTCTCACACTTACCCCTTTGCATCCTTTATGCCCCCTCTCTCTTTATTTCCCTCTCTTGGCCTTTCATACCCTACCTTACACTCCCTCACCATCTCCCTCACTCTGTCCTCACTCTCTCTCTCACCCATCTTCCTCCCACTCTCTCCCTGCCTATTGCCCCTTCCTCTCACTACCCGTCCCTCTATCAACTACTGTCCCTTCCTCTCCATTCCCCTTCTCTTTGTACCTCCCCATGTGCCACTCGCTCTCTCCTTCCTCCTTTTCTGTCCCCACTCACTCACTCCCACCTACCCTCACTCCCTCCCTTTCTTGCCCCTTCATTCTTTCCCCTTATCACCCTGACTCATTTCCACATCCCCATCTCTCTCCCCTCCACTCTCTCTTACCCCTATTGCCTCCCCGGTCTCTTCCCTCTCTCTCCCCTCCATTTTTCCACCCATGCCTCTCTGAACCCATGGCTCCCCATCCCACTCTGCCCCTCTCTCACCCCCATTTCTCTCCACAGACTCTCTCTTCACCCTCACCCCCTCTTTTTGGCCCCTCTTCCTTCTCCCCCTCTCCCTCTCCTCCTCGCTTTCTCTCCTCTCTCTCTGTTCCCCACCCTCTTCTCCTCACTGCCTTTCTTCTTCACCCCCTTCCTCTCTCTCCCTTACCTCTCCCTCACCCTCCTTCATTCCACCCTCCCTCCCCCTTTTCTCCACCCCTCTCTCTCCCCCATCTTCCTCCCCTATCTCTTCCTCTCCCGTTCTCTTCCTCTTCCCCTGTCTCCCCCTTCCTCTCTCACTCTCTACTTCACCTCTCTCTCTTTACGCGTGTAACCCCGCTGGGTCGCCTCAGGCTCGCTCACACTCGTTCTCGTCTGGGGGGAGCAGCCTTCGGCCCCGCCAAACTGGGTAATCAGCTGGTGTGGATGCTGTGTGATGTCCCCGCCTCGCCCAGAAACAGACAGTACACCATATAAATGAGTACAATTTATAAAGGTTACTATAACTAAGTAATTAATAACGATACAGTATATATGAAGGAAAAAAAATAAAGAAAAGGCGCCAAACTTATCAAAGTCCGAACCACTTCGTGCACAACCGTTGGAGCTCAATTACTGAAGTCTTCTGGCCACCAATCGATCCGCTCCGAACTCCTCGACTCGCAGCTCAGGACCACCCGAAGTGGTCAACCAAGCACATCTATCGTCGTTTCCTCTCCTCAGGGTACCTCCTGGCCTCGGACCCCCGCTTGGGGTCTGTCCCTCGCCTAGTTTACAGCATCGCGTCCTCTCTCTCACCCCCTCGCGCCGATCTCCCCAAAAGCCCGCCAACAATAGCTTACAGACTCGGAAGAAAGAACATTAATCCCAATTGTTTAACAAAGGAATACAATTCTCGTTATCAGTAAATTTTAACCCAAACAAGCTTCCAGCACTTCCTCGCAACAAAGAAGCATTCCTATTTTTAACAAAACAAAGAAGCCATTTTCGATTAACATACACAGTAACAATGAAAAAGAAAATACCCCCTTTACACGAGTCTTCCTTTCTTCCCACCTCTCACTTTCTCCCATCATCTCCTACCTCTGCTTCTACTCCTCTTCCACTCTCACCTCTCTCCCTCAGTTCGACCTATCACAGCCTTTCACACCCTACCTTCCACTCTCTCACCCATCATTACCCTGCATGCCTCTCACTCTCTCCTCTCAGTCCCCCCCTTCCTTCCCAGTCAATCTCCCCTCCCTCTGTTCCCTTTCCCTCCCTCCCTCACTCTCTCCCCCCCTGTGCCCTCACTACCCCTCACTATATCAACCCCAATCCCACCCTCCCCTCTCCCTCTTCCCCTCCCTCTCTGTCCCCTTTTCTCTCTCTCCTTGCTCATGCTCTTACACCCTCTCCCCCTCACTCTCTCTCCCTCACCCCCATCTGTCTCAGTCCTCACTCTCCCCCTCTCTCCACCTGTCACTCCCTCTTGCTCCCACCTTCCTCTCTCTCCCTCACTCTCTGATCCCTCCCTCTCCCAATTCCTCCACTTTCCTCTCTCCTCCTCCCCTACTTCATCTCTCCCCCTCTTGCTCTCTCCCTGCTCCCTCTCTACATTCTCCCTCCTCTACCCTCTCTCTCTCTCTCTCTCTCTCCCCCTTTCCCGTTGCCTCCCACTCTCCCTCCTGTCTGTAAACCTCCCACCACTCCGTTTCCTCTTCCTTCTCTACCCTTCCCACTCTCTCTCCCTGCTCACTCACTCACAACCCCCTCCCCTTTCCTCTCTTTCTCCCTCAAACCCCTCTCCCCCTTCCCATGCTCCCTTTCCACTCCTCCCTCCCTCTCTTTCCTCACTCACTTCCCCTCCTTGTCTGTAACCCCTTACCCCACTCTCTCCCCTCTCTCAACTTCCTCACCTCGCTCCCTTTTTCTCTCCTCCACCTCCTCTCTCTACCCTCCCTCTCCCTTCCCCTCTCTCTCCCTTTCCTTCCCTCTGTCTCTCCCTCCTACTCTCCCTCTCTCGCCCCCCTCACTACCTTCCCCTCTATCAAACCCCATCTCTCCTTCACCTTTCCCCCCCGCCTCAGCCTCTCACCCCATCCTTCTCTCTCCAACCCCCTCCCTCTCACTCTACCTTCCATCCCTCTCCCCCACTATCTGTCTTCGCCCTCTCTCTTACATTCTCTCTCTCCAGTCTCTCTCCCTACTCTCTCTTGAAGACGTTCTTGATGGTATTTCCCTCTACCTTCCCTTTACCTCTTTCCTCCTGACCATCTCCATTTACCTTCTTCCATGAGACGTAGGAGCAAACTTAGCCCTTTCCGACCATCGAGTCTACTCTGCCAATTTATCCTGCCTGATCTATTTATCTGTTAACCCGTTTCTCCTGCCTTCTCCCTGTAACCTTTCACGCCTTGACCAATCAAGAACCTATCAATGATTGCCTTAAAGCACCCTATGATTTGCTCTCCACGGTTGCCTGTGGAAACAAATTTCACAGATTTACCACCTTCTGGCCCGAGAGATCCTTCTTAATCTCTGTTTGAAATGGGCATCTCGCCGAAGCTGTATATTCTGGTCCTAAACTGCCCCACCAAAGGAAACATCCTCTTTGGCTGGCCTTTCAATATTCGATAGGTTTCATTCAGTGATTACGGGCCCAGAGCCATCAAGCGCTTGGCATACAATAAGCCTTTCATTCTTGGAAACATTCTCATGTTTTCTTTTTTGAGTCCTTTCCAATGTCAACACATTTGTTCTTAAACAAGGGGCCTAACATTCCAAACAACTCCGTGAGGCCTCACCAGCGCCTTAAGAAACCCCAACATTGCATCCTTGCTTCCCTTTACCCCTTCCCTCCAATTCCCTCTATTGCTTCTCTCCCTATCACTCTATCTCCCTCTACCTTCCTCCCTATCACAGAATATTGGACCACACTACACGGCAACAAGCTTTTTGGCTCATGGTACTATACTATTTCAAATAATGGTACCTAATTTCACTAATCCCTTCAATACCATGTCCATTTTAAGTAAATTCTCTGTGTGTTCACTGTCTTTCAAAGAACAAGCTCCCCTATTGTGTTTGCCTCAGTCACCACTCTTGGCACCTGATGCACCATCAATAACTCTCGGAGACTGGAAGTGAACGATAGGCTTTTATTAACAGCGAATAGGGAGCATGACGTGTCAAAGACTGAGGGAGGAGCAGTGCCCCAATCGCCTTTATACAGGGGTCTGTGGGAGGAACCACAGGAGCAGTCAGCAGAGGGGTGTGTCCAGACAGGTATACACATAGTTTACCACAGCACCCACATCTCCTTCGAGGAAGAAAAGTATCACAACGTGATCCTGTGGTAAGCAGCCTCAGTGTCCTGGGTCAGTAGCAGCCCAAAACGTAGCCAACCCCTCTTCCCCCTCCCGATGCGTTGAACTCCCCACTCTCTCCTGACACCATACCCTTTCTCTCTCCCATCATACCCCCTCTGTCTTTTGCTATCCCTCTTTCTCGCTCTTTATCTGTCTGCCCCCTCATTCTCTCTATCACTTGAACCCCCTCTCTCTGTTCCTACGACAGAGATGCCCCCATCTCTCTCTCCCTCTCCCCCATCCAACAAGTTCACCCACTCTCACTGTCTCTCTCCCCTTGAGACGGACAAGGGAGGTAGAGTTGAGAAGACATCTTGACACCGTGGAGGTGGGAAATGGGAAGAGAGAGCGATAAGAACCTTCTGGCACCTTTACCATGTTGACAGCGGTCAGTTAGATAGTACACAGGGAGCTCAGCTGATAATGCTGGCAAAGTTCTCTCCCCTCGAACACCTCCTCATTCCATTTTCCTCCAACCCTACACCCCATCAATCTCCTCCCCTCTCCCCATCCCTTCTTCCCCCTTCCCTCTCCTCCTCCTCCACCTCCTCTCCCTCTTCCTCTCCATCTCCTCTCTCCCTCCTCCCCCTCACTCCTCTCCTCTTCCCACCGTCTCCTTCCTCCCCCTTTCCTTCCATCTCCCGCCTCCGCTCCCCTTCATTTTCATCCTCTTACCCCCTCCCCTCACCCTCTCCCCTCTTTCTCCTCCCCTCTCACTCCTCTCCTTTCCTTGCCATCTCCCTCTCCCCTCCCCTTCATCTTCCTCCCCTCTCCCCTTCCATCTTACTCCCCACCTTCCCTCTACCCTCCCCTCCCCCTACTCCCCTCTCACTCCTCCCTGCCATTTTCCTCCCCCTCCCCTTCCATCATCCTCCCCTCCACCTCCCTCTCCCTCCTCCCCATCTTCCTCTCATCCTCTCCCCCTCCTCCACTTCGCTCCCCTCTTCCTCCTCTCCCTGCCCTCCCTCCTCCCCTTCCATCTCCCTTCTCTCCTCTCCTCTCCCCACCATATCCCTACTCTTTCCTCCCTGCTCCACCACTCCCCTACTGCTCCTCCCCTCTCCCTTGATCTCCTTCCCCCCTCAATCTCCCTCCTCCCCTATCTTTCATCTCCTCTTCCTCCCTCCCCACCTCTCCACTGTTTCCCCACCGCCCTCCTGTCTGACCCACCCCTCCTGTGTCTCCATTCCTCCCTGATCCCGCACCTCCACCCTCTCCCTGTCCTTCCTCCATCCCTCTCTCCCTTCTCCTGCTCCTGTACCCCTTCACTCACACCCTCATTGCTCCAAAATCCAACCCTCCCTCCCACCACACCTAATTTGCTCCATTTACCCCATCCTCCCTCCTCCACTGTCACTCCAGCCTCTCACTAAATCCCCCAAATACCTCCCTCCACCTCACTGAACTCTTCCTTCCTCATTTCTCCTCCTCCTCTGTCTAACTTGCTTACCCCTCCTTTGAGCTCCCTCCATACCCCCCACACATCTGCTGTTCCACTCTCCCTTTATCCTCTCTCCTACTTCTCTTCTCACCTGCAGCCTCCTCCTCCATTCACACCTCCCATTTCCAATCTCTTCACTCCCACCAGCCCTTGTCCTTCCCTCCCTCCTTGTTCCCCCCATCTCTCCTCCCACCCTCATTCTGCTCTCTGTCCATCCTCCACTCTTTCTCAAGCCCTCCTCTCTCAGTTCCAATTCCCCCTCCTCCCACCACCCCTCCAGTTTATAACTCTCCTCCCTCTCCCTCTTTCCTACTCCCTGCTCCTGCAATCCCCTCCCTTGCACTCCTCCATTCCAAATCTCCTCCTTCCTCACTCAATCTTATGCCCTTCACACCCTCCCTCACCCCCTCCTCTGTCCAACCTTCCCCTCTCTCTCCAACCCACCAGTCTCTACTTCTCTCCCATCAGCCCCTCCTCTCCCCCTTTTTACTCAGCCCTCCCTTTCTCCTAGCCGCAACAGCTCCTCTGACCACCCTTCGCAGCTCTACCCCTCCTTCCCTCCCACCCTCAAACCTCCGTTTTCCCTCTACCTCCCATCACTCCACTTTTCCACTATCACTCCAGCTCTCCATCCCTCCCCTAACTATTCCCGCCACTCTTCAACGTCTGTCCTCCCCCCTCTTTCTTCCATCTCTTTCCCTCTCTCCACCCCCTCCTTCTCCACTATCCCTGCTCTCCCTCTTTTGCACCTCTTCCTCCTCTGTTGCTAATCCTTCCCCCTCTCCTTCCCTCACCCTTTTGTCCTTAAGCTCTTTATCCAAATCAGAATCAGGTTTACTATCACCGGCATATGTTTTTTGTTGGTTTATGTAGCAGTACATTACACTACATAACAATAAAAGGTTGTAAATCACAATAAGAAATATAGAGAATAATTAAATTAGTACAAAAAGATAGCAAAAATAGAGTTAATGTACATAGTTTCAACGTCCAATCAGAAATATGATGACAGAGGGGAAGAAGCTGTTCCTGAATCATTGAGTGTGTGTCTTCAGGCAACTGTACCTCCTTCCTGACGGTAGCAATGGGAAGAGGGCATGTCCTGAGCGATGGGGGTCCTTAATGATGGATGCTGCCCTTCTGAGGCATTGCTCCTTGAAAGTATCTCTCTCTCTCTCTCTCTCTGTCACTCTCATTCTATCTCTCTCTCTCTCTCTGTCTGTCTTTCTCTGTCTCTTTCTCTTCTGTCACTTTCTTTCTGCCTCTCTCTTTATCCCTCTCACTCTCTGTCGCTCTCTGTGTGACTCTGTTTCTCTATCTTTGTCATATTCTCTCTCTCATTCCATCCAATTATCTCCAAATACTCCCTCCACGCTGTCTCCCCATCCTTCACCTCTCCCCGCCTTGACCCCTCCATATTTCTGTACCTCTATTGCTCTCTCCACCATCTACCGCTCCCCTCCTCTCTCATCCTCCTCTCCCCAGCTCACCCCGGCTCCCGCCTCGCCACACCCCTCCCTCCTGCCATGTGCTTGTTCAGTTTTGCTTCCCACTCCCTAAGTGTGTGTGTGAAAACCTACAGCACAATACAGGCCCTTCGGCCCACAATGCTGTGCTGAACATGTACTTTAGAAATAACCTCGGGTTACCCATAACCCTCTATTTTTCTAAGCTCCATGCACCTATCCAGGAGTCTCTTAAAAGACCCTATCGTTTCCACCTCCACCACCGTTGCCAGCAGCCCACTCCATGCACCCACCACCCTCTGCATAAAATACTTACCCCTGACATCCCCTCTGTACCTATTTCCAAGCCCCTTAAAACAGTGCCCTCTCATTTGAGCCATTTCAGCCCTGGGAAAAAGCCTCTGGCTATCCATACAATCAATACCTCTCATCATCTAATACATCGCTCCAAGGAGAAAAGTGTGTGTGCGTGAGAGAGAGAGACAGAGAGTGTAAAAGAGAGTGGGAGAGAATGGGGAGTGCAAGGGTGAATCCTCTCTTACAGGGATCAGAGTGTGTGTGAGTGTGTGTGTGAGAGAGAGAGAGAAGTGAGAGGGTGAATTCTCTTCAGACTGTGTGTGTGTGTGTAGAAAACATAACTAAGCGCAGGCACTTGCTTGAGAGCCAAAACATCTGCTTGTGTGTACTTCAGTTAGTAGTCCCAGAGAGAGCTCTCATTCTACAAAAGTATGCAAAGTATGTGTGTTTCTGAACGTGCGATAATACATATGTGCTTATATGTGAGTTTTAGTATATGTGCATGTTTGTATATATGTATGACTTTGTGTTTGTATACGTGTGCGTCTGTCTATGTGTGTGTGTGTGTGGCTCCAGTTATCTCCCACAGTCCAAAGGCATACTGATTGGCAGGTTAATTGGTCATTGTAAATTGTCCCATAAATTGGCTACGATAAAATTGGGGAATTGCTGGGCAGCGCAGTTCCAAGGGCCTAATCTGAGCTGTATCTCAATAAAATAAAATAGATTAAAATTTATTTATAAATGCACGAGGTGCTCTCTGCTACCTGGGACCGTGTCGGACCCTCTGAATTGGTGGACGGATGTAACCTCATGGGGGAGGGAGGGCTCAGCCTTTGACACATTTCCTATCCCTGGGGCATACTGACCACAATCCACAATGCCAGGAAGTCACAACGGATTATTGAGATTAAAGTAAGACTGGTGGTGGCCTGCCAAAAACCAGCTCCTGTTCTGCTCTCACTTGCCCTGGGTCTTCCTGCTGCTCATCCCATGCCTCTCCTCCTTTGTTCTCCTGTTCTCCCTCGTGCACCCCATCAGTCCTTCCCCCAGCCTCATCCTCCCTCTCACAGTCCCTCTCGCAGAATCTCTCTCCTTCTCTTTCCTCCCTGCCTCTTCACTCTCACTGACTTCCCACTCTCCCACCCCCCTTTTTTGCCTCTGTCTCTCACCCATCCTTCTCCCCTTTCCCCGACTCTCTCTCTCTCTCTCTCTCCAGAATCTCCCTCTTGCTTGTCTGGCCCATTTCCTCCTCTCTCTCCCTTTCTATATCTCTCCCTCTGTTTCCACCCTTCCTCTCACATCTGTGTCCCCCCCCCCCAACTTCACTCCTCTTTCTCTGTCTCCCTTCCTCTTTATCTTTCCCCTCCCTCTCTCCCCCATCTCTAGCTCTCTCTCTGTCTCTTAGAACTTTTAGAACCTGGTATAACATGTCCTTCTGTGGTTTTCCTGTCACTTTTAGCCTGTGCGTGACTCTCTCTGTTGCTGCTGCTGTGTGTGTGTGGCTTGCATATTTGGCCTGTGACTACACCAATTTCTCCTATGCCAAGTCACTTCAATGGTTCAATTTAATGCCAGACAATGTCCACAGTGTACAACCAGCAATCCTCACTCATCGCAGACATCCACGAAACAGAGAGAGAAAGAAAACAAGGAACGAAGACAGAAAAATGTTAAAACCCCAATACCCCACTTCCCATGCACAGGCAGCCTCAAAACATCAACCTTCCTACTTCCCCTACCCCCTTGCTTCAGCAAAAGCAATACCCCACTACCTGCCGAGCAGTAGCAAGCACGCAGAGACCATGATCTATCGACCACTAATAACTACTGTTTATCTCAACACTTCGACATTTCAACAGGCCCTCCTTCTCACTAACGAGGTATTGCTCCTGCAACAAGAGGGGAGGCCAACGGCTCGGTGTTTCAAGGTTACGGTCTCTGGCATTGCTCATTTTGAGTTCCACCCACTCGAGAATCAGCAGGCTCTCTCTCACCAGCAGGAGAGAGGAAGAGAGGCAGAGTGAGCAATCACTTGGCTCATTAGCTACACTGTGTCACCTCCAAGAGTGCGTGGGTGAGGGACAGGAATCTAGGAAGTGGCGCTGGAGTGGGTTGTTGGGTGAGATTTGGCGTAGAAGGGATCCCGATGGTTGACATAGACTCGGTGAGCCAAATGGCCTGCTTCCCCACCCTACGGCACTACAATTGGTGTTAATGAGCGGCTGACAGAGTCACTGAGAAAACAATGAGGTAAATTGATCAATTATTTTTGTCAAGGAGACAGACTGGAGGAGAAGAGAGAGGGGGAGGGGGAGAGAGAGAGAGAGAGAGAGAGAGAGAGAGAGAGAGAGAGAGAGAGAGAGAGAGAATAGCATAGTGTTTAGCACAACACTAATACATCTTGGGATGCAGAGTTCAGAGTTCAATCTCACTGTCTGTAAGGAGTTTCCCTGTGGAATGTGTGGATTTCACTTTACTCCTGATGCTCTGATTTCCTCCCACGGTCCAAAGTCGTACTGGTCAGAAGGTAAATTGGTCATTGTAAACTGACCCATGATCGGGCAAGAATTAAATTGGGGGTTGTCAGGGGTTGCTGGGCAGCTTGGCTTGTAGGGCCAGAAGGGCCTATCACTAAATACATAAATGAGGCTGAGAGAGTGAGAGGCAGTGGAGAGAGAGAGACAGAAAGAGAGTGTGAGTGATGGTGGGGCAATGAAGGGGGGTGGAAAGACAGGCAAACACGAGAAAGATTCTCGGAGAGATGGGAGGAGAGAAGACAGAAATTCAGGAGAGATTGATGCAAAGACAGGTGAGGGATCCTATGAGGGGGAAGAGAGAGAAGAGAGTTTGGGAGGAGAGAGGTGGTGGTGGGGGAGAAGGTGGTGTGAGTGGAAGCAAAGGATGCTACAAGGGTGGGGGAGACAGACGAGAGAGTTTCCGGGAAGGGGGAGGGAGAAAGAGTTTGGGAGAGGGAGAGAGATGGTGCTGGGGTATAAAGTGTGGGTGGGTCAGAAAGAGAAATGCAAAGACGGGAAAGCGAGACAAGAGAGAGGGGAGAGAGGAAAGTGTTTTAGGAGGGTGAGAGATGGTGGTGGTTGGGCAGAGAGGGGGACAGAGAGAGTGGGAGAGGTGCAGTGAGAGACATTGCTTTGTATGTTACCCACACAATCATTCACCACATCAATGCATTGAGGAAGTATGCAAGAAATTTCCAAGTAAAGTGTTATGGTTACAGAGAAAGTGCAGTGCAGTGTAGACAGTATGGTGCAGGGTCGAGGAGGTTAAAGGAGGGAAAAGAGGGAAAGTTAGTGGGGGGGTAAATTGGATTCCTGCATGAGCTAGTACTGAGCATGAAGGGCTCAATGGCCCCTTTTCTACGGCATATGAAAATGTGCCTCTTTGCACAGTCTGATCCAACCAACTGGACTGTGCTAACTGAGATTCCCACTATTGGGTATATTTAAACCTCTGCTTCAAATACACCCAACGCCTTGCCCCCACAGCTGTCTATGGCAATGAATTCAACAGATTCACTACCCTCTGACTAAAAAAAATCCTCCTCATCTCTGTTCTAAAGGGCCACTCTTCTATTCTGAGGTGGTGTCCTCTGGTCATGGACTCTCCCACCACAGGAAACATCCTCTCCACGGAAATTTAAAGCAGAGTTGACAGGTTCTTGATTAATAAGGAATTCAAAGGTAATGGGTAAAAGACAGGAGAGTGATACTGAAAAGGAAAAATAAATCAGACATAATTAAAAGGCTGAGCAGACTCAATTGGCTGAATGGCATAATTATGCTCCTATGATTTATGGTCTTATTAAAAATTCTCTATCTTTTCCCCCTAAACATGTGCCCTTTGATTCTAGATTCCCCAACCCTGGGAAATAGACTGTGTGGCTTATCCTCTCTATGCCCCTTATGACTTTGTATCCCTAAGGTCACCCCTCATTCTCCTACACTCCAAGGGAAAAGGTCCCACCTACTCAGATTCTCTCCATAACTCAGTGCCTCCAATCTCAGAAGCATGCCCGCGAACCTCCTCGGGTCAGGAGGAGGTCTCCAACAGCAGGGAGACCAAAACTGTGCACAGCACTCCAACTGTGGCCTCACTGCAAAGTAACAGCCCAACCCCCATCCTCAGAGGCCTGACTGATGAAAATTAGCACACCAAATTCTGTCTTCACCACTCTGTCTACCTGTGACGACACTTACAGGGAACAGTGTACCTGCACTGCTAGTTCTCTCTGTACTGTGACACTCCAGAGCCTGATGGTTCATTGTGGAAATCCTACCCTGCTTGTTCATTGTACTGTGTACGTGTGCTGGATACGGAAATAACTCAGAGCAGGTGAGAACATAGGATGTACACAGGAATCTGAAGGTAATGGCAATGTGACCAATAGTCTTCACACTGATAATTGCATTTCACTTTTTCCAAACTGTGGAGCAACAGCACGGTGCTCCCTCCTCACTGCCCGCCCTGCAGCAGATGCGCGATCGGTTCTGCTGAAACAGCCAGTCCGTAGGGCAAGAATGGGGGCTGCCAGGCTTCTTGCCGTTCAGCCCCGGTGATACCTTTACTGGCCTGAGGGGGGCACTGCTGCACACCGCCCCGTAGTACCTCTTGAGCTGGGCATTACAAGGGGTTGGGGGGGGGGGGGGGGGGAGGAGTGTGAGAGAATCCATTTCTCTGTCGCAAGTGCTCCACCCTATCATTTTGCAGGAAGGATTCAGCTCTTCCCTCAGCATCCCTCATCAAGGACGCCCTCCATCCAGGCCAAGCGGTCTTCCTGCTACCACTGTTGTCCAGGAGGTACCGGAGCCTCAGGTCCCAGAACTCCGGGGTAGCAACAATTATTACCTTTCTTGAACCACGTGGATAATCACCCACTTCAACAATGAGTGGAATTCCACAACCTATGGACTCACTTTCAAGGACTACAACTCCCGGTTTCAATATTACTTATTTATCTAATATAATTATTACTATTTTTTTGTATTTGTACAGTTTGTCTTTTGCACATTGGCTGCTTGTTTTAAGTACATTTAGTATCAAAGTAAGTATCCAATGCACAACCTAAGATGTCCTCTTCATAGACATTGACCAAGGAAATCCTATTGAACGATAAGAACATTGAAGCCCTCCCTTCACAGAAGCAACAGCAAAAGGTATTGAGCTCCCCCATCCACCCCATCTCGCGCCAGCACCGACTCCCCCACCATGTAGTTTTGCAATGATTAGACACTAGACACTAGAATACTACATCACAGTACAGGCCCTTCAGCCCTCAATGTTGTGCTGACCCATATATTCCTTTAAAAAAAGTAGAAAACCCTCATTATCCCAGGACTCTCTATTTTCCTTTCATCCATGTGCCTGTCCAAGAGGCTCTTAAGTATCCCTAATGTTTTAGCCTCCACCATCATCCCTGGCAAGTCATTCCGGGCACCCACAACCCTCTGTGTAAAAAACGTACCCCTGATGTCTCCCCTAAACTTCCCTCCCTTAACTTTGTACATATGCCCTCTGGTGTTTGCTTTCATGCCCTGGGAAACAGGTACTGGCTATCCACCCTATCTATGCCTCTCATAATCTTGGAGACCTCTATCAAGTCCCCTCTCGTCCTTCTACACTCCAAAGAGACAAGTCCCAGCTCTGCTGATCTTGCCTCATAAGACTTGCTTTCCAATCCAGGCAACATCCTGGTAAATCTCCTCTGCATCCTCTCCAATAGCTTCCACATCCTTCCACAACACTGATTCTATCGTGTTTCTTTGTATTTATTTTATCGAGATACAGTGCAGAGTCGATCCTTCTGGCCCTCGGAGCCGCATTGCCCAGCAACCTCAAATTTAACCCTAGTCTAAAGACGGGACAATTTACAATGACTAATCAAGCTACCAACTGTGAATGCCCACAAGAAAATGAATCTCAGAGCTGTATATGGTTACATTTACGCACTTTGATAATAAGTTTACTTTAAACTTTGAACAAGTGCTGAGATGAACCTGTCAGTACTGGTTGGGCACTGCAGGACCTCACACTTCACCCTGAAGGAAGATCATAGCTCTCAAAAATTAATAGATTACCAGTTCACTTTGTTTAAATCAAGAACAGCTGAGGTCAAAGGCTATCCCCGGAGATTTGAGGTGACTTCAGAATCGGAATTGAGATTATTATCACTGATGTACGTTGTGAACTTTAGGGCATCAGGCAGCATCTGTGGAGGGGTATAGACAGTCAACATTTTGGGTTCTGGTGAAGGATCTCAGCTTGAAATGTTGTGTTTATTCCCCTCACGGACACTTCCTGACCTGCTGAGTTCTTCCATAGAGAGAGTTAAGGGCACCAAGTTCCTGGGAGTCCACATTATGGATGACCTCACCCTGTCCCTCAATATCACCTCCCTGAATAAGAAGGCACAGCTGAGGAGACTGAGACAAGTGAGGCTTCGTCCCCCACAACTCATCTTAACTGAATTTTACAGGAGTACCTTTGAGAATGTTTTGACAAGCTGCTTTTCCATCTGGTATGGGAGCAGCGGAGTACCGGACTGGCAGTACTTACAAAGGACTGTGAGAACAGTGTAGAGGATCATCTGAGTCTCCCTACCATTGATCGGGGACATTTAAAAGAAGCACTGCATGCACAGGGCCCTTAGTATTATCATGGATCCCACCCATCCATCCAGCATCTCTTTGACTTTCTACCATCAGGCAGAAGACTCCGATCCATAAAGACAAGAATGGTCAGGATGGGAAGCAGTGTCTTCCCTCAGGCCATTAGGCTTCTGAACCCCATGCTGCATCACATTCAAAGTGTCACTGGAGAAGTCTTTTCATCTTTTTTTTCCCCAGTCCAGATGAAGGGTCCCGGTCCGAAACATCAACTGCTTCCTCTTTTCCGCTGAGTTCTTCCAGCATTTTGTGTGTGTTGCTTTGGATTTCCAGCACCTGCAGATTTTCTTGTGCTTGAGGTACTGTGCTCAAT
This sequence comes from Hypanus sabinus, assembly GCF_030144855.1. Taxonomy (NCBI): domain Eukaryota; kingdom Metazoa; phylum Chordata; class Chondrichthyes; order Myliobatiformes; family Dasyatidae; genus Hypanus; species Hypanus sabinus. The sequence continues at coordinate 20,580,249 of NC_082729.1, read as the reverse complement.
TCAGGTCACCTCATTATAGGAAGGCATTGCAAATGTTGGAAAGGGTGCAGAATCGATTTGCCAGGATGCTGCCTGGATTAGAGAGCATGCCTTAAGGATATTTTGAGAGAGCTGGGGCTTTTCTCTATGGAGCAAAGCAGCATGAAAGGTTACATGATAAAGATGTACAGGACGATAAGAGGCATAGACCAAATGGGCAGCCAGAGACAGAGTGGAAATGGCTAACATAAGGGGGCATAATTTTAAGGTGATTGGAGGAAACTATAGGGAAGGGGTGAAAGAGTCAAGTTTTTTTGCACCAAGAGCAGTGGGTGTGTGGAATGCTATGTGTGACCTTTGAGGCAGATACATTAGGGGCATATAAGGGACTCTTAGATGGGCACATGGATGAAAGAAAAATGGAGGGCTATGTAGGAGGGAGGGTTAGATTGATCTTAGAGTAGGTTAAAAGTTGGCACAACATTGTGGACTGAAGGGACTGTGCTGTGCTCTTCTCTGTTCTTAATAGTCTGATTTGGCATTTGAGTTTCAAGGTCGGCTGAGCGGAGAGGCATCGATAGGGTAGATGGTCAGGAGCACTTTTGTCCCAGGATCTGAGTGTCTAAGGTGAGAGGGGTAGCTTCAAAGAAGATGTGCGGGGCAATTCTTTTTCTAAACAGAGAGTGATATAGCAGGTACCTTTTCCCCAAGGTTGAAATGTATAATACTAGAGGGCATTTAAGATGAGGGGTGAAGTTCTAAAGGAGATGTGCAGGGCAAGTTTTTCAAATGGGCCAAATGGTTCAAATTAACATCAGAGAAGGCATACAGTATACGACCTGAAATTCTTACTCTTCACAGACATCCACGAAACAAGAAACCCCCAAGAATGAATGATCAGAACCCCAAAACCCCTCCTCCTACGCACAAGTGGCATCAGCCTGCCTCCTCACACATTCCCACTTGCACCAGTAGAAGTGCTGACCACCCCCCACACCATGCAAGCAATAGCAAAAGCCCTCCCCCCAAAGAGACCTTGATCTACAGTTCATCAAAAACTACAGTCCATAGCCCAGCACTTTGGTGTCTCAGGCAGGCTGCCTCTCACCAGCAAGGGTGGAGAGTACCTAAGGTGCGCTGCCACACATGGCAGAGGAAACAAATATGATACACGGATTCAAGAGGGTCAGAGCTAGTCATATTGAAGGATTTTGACCCAACATCATAGGCCGAAGGGTCTGTGCCTGTGCCATACAATTCTCTATTCAGTGTCTTGGCTAATGAAGACAAGCCTTCATCCTCCCCCCATCATCCCCACCTTCTTATTCTGGCTTCCTTATCATTATTACCAGTCCCAATGAATTGTCGCAACTCAAAGCGTAGAATGCTCGTTTCCCTCCATAGATGCTACCTGACCTGCTGAGTATAATGTGTGTGAGTGTGCCTGTGTGTGCGATTTCCAGCATCCACAGAATTTCTTTTCTATCAATTGCATTTTCAACTGCCTAGAGTTTGATCCACACACATAAAATACTGTGGGAGTTCAGCAGGTCCGGCAGCATATATGGAGGGAAAAAGCAGCCATATTTTCAGGACCCTTCATTGGGACTCACATGGGAGGGGCAGGGCAGAAGAGAGAATGTTCGGGGTTCAAAGGTTCAAAAGTCCAACTTAATACTTGCTTTTTTTGCCAACATCCACAAAAACAGAGAAGTGCCCCACAGAATAAATGACAGTTAAACCCCAAAGTCCCCCCAACTCCCCCCTCCCACGTGTAAGCAGCAGCGAGCAACAATCTCCTCTGCCCCCACCAGCAAAAAAAAAGCAAGCATTGGCACCACCACTGAGCAAGGCAATGCAAAGACATACTCTTCAGTTACCCCAAAGACTGTGACGTGAAATTCATTAACATCACGTGCCAGTGAGGGAGGGGGTGTGTGGGGACTTTGATTATTATTATTATTATTATTATTATTATTCTTTTATTTAGATACAGCGCAGAATAAGCCCTTCCAGCCCTACGAGCTGTGCTGTTCATCATACCCCAACTTAACCCTATCCTAATCATGGGGCAATTTACAATGACCAATTAACCTACCGACTGGTATGTCTTTGGACTGTGGGAGGAAACGGGAGCACCCGGAGGAAACCAGGGCGAACATGCAAACTCCTTTCAGGAAGCAGTGGCAATTGAACCTGAGTCGCCGGTACTGCAAAGCGTTGCGCTAACTACAACACTACTGAGGCAGATATGCTACTGGGATTTAAGGATCCACACACCCAAAATACTGGTGGAGCTTTGCAGGTCAGGCAGCAGCTATAGAGGGGAATAAATAGTTGTCGTTTCGGGCCAAGACCCTTCATTAGGACTTGGGGAAAGGGCAGGGCAGAAGAGGGTATGTCTGGGTTGGGTGGGGGTCTTTGATTATGCTGGCTGCGTTACTGAGGCAGCGAGGAGTACAGACAGAGTCCATGGAGGAGGAGGCTGATCTCTGTGTCCAAAACTCTCTACAGTTTCAGACAGTCCCATGCCGAGCCTTTGCTGTACCAAGCCGTGATAGGATTCTATTGCATTGATAAAACACAACCACAAGTTTCATCCAACTCCCGCTAACTAAATGAAATTGTCAAATAAATGCTTGTGATCTACTTTAGTTTATGCAAGGAGATGTTCTGAATCCCACTAAACTTTTGTTTATGGATGCAATCTGGTTAGGCTGGCATGCTGATAAAGGATCTTAGGCCCTTTATTCCCCTCCATTGATACTGTCTGACTGATTCATTTCCTCCAGCTTTAGATCATAAGAAATTGGAGCGGAATTAGGCCATTCAGCCCTTTGAATCTGCTAATTTATTATTCGTCTCAACTCCATTCTCCCCATAACCTTTGACATATTTACAGTCAAGAAACTATCATACTCCGCTTTAAATATACCCCAATGACTTTGACTCAACAGCCATCTGTTGCAATGAATTCCACAGGTACACCACCCTCTGGCTAAAGAAGTTTCTCCTCATCACTGTTCTAAATGGATGTCCCTTTATTCTGAGGCTGTGTCCTCTGGTCCTAGACTCCTCCTACTATAGGAAATGTTCTCTCCATGGCCATGCTGTCTCGGCCTTTCAATATTTGGTCTGTGCCCCTTCATTCTTTTAAACTGCAGTCAGTAAAGGCCCAGAGCCATTGAATGCTCCTCATACATTAAAGCTTTCAATCTTAAACCACCTCTCCAATGCCAGATACAAGGTCGAAAATGGCTCACAATGCTCCAAATGTGGACTGACCAATGCTTATAAAGCCTCAGCATTATATCCTTGCTTTTATAGCTTAGTCCTCTCAAAATGAAAGCTAACATTGCATTAACCTTTAAGTTAACCTTTAGGGAATCGTGCATTAGGACCCAAGTCCCTTTGCACCTTGGGTTTCTGAATTTGCTCCCTGCTTAGCAAATAGTCTACACCTTTACTCCTTCTACCAAAGTGCATGACCATACACTTCCCTACACTGTATTCCATCTGCCACTTCTTTGCTCATTCTCCTAATCTATCTGAGTCCTTCTGCAGATTCCCTCCTTCATCAGCACTAGCTGCCTCTCTGCCTATTTTTGTATCTTCTGCAAGTTTGGCCACAAAGCCACCAATTCCATCATCTAGGTCATTGACATATAATGTGAAAAGAAGCAGACCCAGCAAGTGGCTCCTGCAGAACACAAGTCACTGGCAGCCAATCAGAAAGTGCTCCCTTTATTCCCACTATTTGCCTCCTGCTAGTCAGCCACTCTTCTGTCCATGATAGTATCTTTCTTGTAACACCATGGACTCTTGTTTAGCAGCCTTGTGTGCAGCACCTCAAAGGCCTTCTGAAAACTCAAGAACAACCTCAACCTTTTACCGAAGTACACAACCACATACTGCGCATATCTTGTTTCTAATTGATCATGTTTTCCAACATCCGCAGAGCCTCTCGTGCTTCCTGATTTGTTTGAGGGAAATCAGTTCATTATCCAGTAAGTTCCAGGAATCTCCCATTCTGCTGACTAATCTGAAGTGAAGTGGGAGAGGAGGAGTTGGGAAGGGGCGGTGGGTGGATGGAGGGAAAGACTCATCTTCTTTCGCTGAGTTATCTTCTAATAGCCATCTCTCTATTTTTGGATGCTGTGACCTCGTTCCAGCTGAGGTGTGAAATAGAGCTTCCTGCCAATGGGCAAAGATGTGGCTTTTAAAAGCTTCTGTGTCAAACAGATACCCAGTAGAGAGGGAGAGAGAGCAGGTCAGCTGTGGGGAGCGAGGGAGACTTGAACCGTTTGACCAACAGCATGGTGCATTGCAGAGGTGAGTATGCGATGGGTCAGTGTGGAGGAAGCTTCACCCTATGTCTGACACCAGGAGTGCATGATGGAACAGTGCAGAGGGGGTTTCAGTCTGTGTCTGATCCTGGGAGTGTGCAATAGGATGGTGTGGAGGGAGTTTCACCCTGTGCTTGATTCTGGGAGTGTGCAACGAGATGGTGTAGAGAGAGATTCAAACTGTGTGACCATGGGAGATTGTGAGGAGATGGTGTGGCGGGAGCCTTGCACTTGGTCTGACCCAGCAATTTGTGATGGGATGGTGTAGATGGACCTTCACTCTGTGTCTGAGCCCGGGCGTGTGGGATGGGACTGTATGAAGAGGGTGTTTCACTCTATGTCTGACCATGGCAGTGTGTAATGAGATGGTGTAGAGGGAATTTCATTCTGTGTGACCCTGGGTGCATATGATGCGATGGTGCAGAGGGGATCTCACTCTGTGTCTGACCTCGAGACTGTGTTCGGTGCGGACAGAGGCCCACCTTATGTCTGACCCCAGTAGTGTGTGAAGGGACAATCTAGAGGGAATGCCGCGCTGTGTCTAACTTTAGGAGAGTGTCAAGGGAGTTTCATACCATGAATCTGGATGTTGGACTCCAGAGCTTTGTGACAGGAGAATGTAGAGATAGCTGAGAAGAGACATAGTGATATTCCAATCTTCTGGCTCCTCACCTATCGTTAAGGATGATTGAAATATCTCTGCTCAGGCCCCACCCAGCAATTTCTGCAATTGCCTCCCATGGGGATGGGGGAACACCTTGTGTTTGTCCACCATAATTTTTCTCAAGACAGCAAAGACCTCTTCCTCTGTAATTTGTATAGGGTGTATGACCTTGCTGCTGCTTTGCCTCACTTCTAAAGACTGTGTCAATGTCCCAAGTAAATACAGATGCAAAAATCCCTTTTAACATTCTCCCCATCTGTTTTGGCTCCACGCTAAGATTACCACTCTGATCTTGCAGAGGATGAATTTTATCCCTTGCAATCCTTTTACTCCTGACATATCTGTAGAATCCCTTAGGATTCTCCTTTACCTTGTCTGTTGGCGCAATCTCATGCCTTCTTTTATCCCTCTTGATTTATTTTGAAGTGTTCTCTTGCATTTCTTATACTCCTCAAATACCTTATTTATTGTTACCTGCCCATACCTGCTATGCACCTCCTTTTTTTCTTAACCAGGCCCTCATTATCTCTCAAAAATCGAGGTTCCATAACCCTCTTACCCTTTCTTTTTATTCTGACAGGCACATACAAGTTCTGTATTTTCAAAATTTCACTTTTGAAGGCCCCCTGCTTGCCAAGTACAGCTTTGCCAGCGAATAGCTTGTCCCAATCCACACTTCCCAGATCTTCTTATGTCATTAAAATTGGCCTTTCTCCAATCTACAATCTCAACCCAAGGACCAGATCTATATTTTTGCATATCTACTTTGAAACTAATGGCACTGTGATCGCTAGGTGCAAAGTGCTCCCCGTTACAAACTCTGTCAACTGCCCTGTCTCATTCCCTGATCAAGTATCGCACAGACTCTCATTGGGACTTCTACAGACTGATTAATAAAACTTTCCCAGACACACTTGACAAACTCTATCCCATCTAGTTCTTTTACAGTATGGGAGTCCCAGTCAAAATTAGGAAAGTTAAAATCACCTATGATCACAACCATATGTTATTGCAACAGTCTATAATCTCTCCACAAAATAGTTCCTCACAGGCTGTTGGATAGTCTATAACATAGCCCCTGTTAACATGGTCACCTTTCTTATTCCACAATTCCACCCATAAAGCCTTACTTGACAAGTTTCCAGACTGTCCTGATTGACCACAGCCGTGATAATTACCCTGACTAGTAATGCCACCCTTCCCACTTTAATTCCTCCTGCTCCATCACGTCTAAAACAAGTGAACCCCAGAATAGTGAGATTCCAGTCCTTCCCGTCCTGCAACCATATCTCAGTAATGGCCACAGTATCATAATTCCATGTGTTGATCAATTCCCCGAGCTCATCTACAATACTTCTTGCATTGAAATATATACAATTCATAACTCACGCAACTCTCTGCCAATTATAATTAAAAACACTTCTATAAGTCAACCCCTCAATCCAGATTCAAGGCTTATTTGCCGGTATACCATTGTAAAGGAGAACAAAACATTTGTTACTCTGAATGCGATGCAGCATAAAAAAAACCGATACAAATAAAGAACATGATTAAAGACCCCCAAACCCCACGATAAATATAAACATAAAAGCAATCCTATGAAGTACAATGTACAAGTAATGGTGGTGGGTTGGGTTAATGGGTGGACCTTGCAATCTGCCAGACGGCTCGGGGGAGCGTAACTGTTTTTGAGGCAGGCGATCCTGGAGTGGATGTCGTTTATTTTCTCGTCTTCTCCAATGTTCCAAGGAACAAAGAGCTAGACTGGTTAACCTCTCCCTATAACTCGGGCCTCTAGGCCTGGGAACGTGTTCACAAATATTCTCAGAATCAGAATCAGAATCAGGTTTAGTATCACTGGCACATGTTGAGAAATTTGTTGTTATGTGGTAGCAGTACAGTGTAATTTTTAATAATACTAACTGTGAATTACAGTGAATATATATGTATATATAGTCAAAGTGTCATAGAAAATCCAGAAATAAATAGAACACAGCAAGTTGTGTGGTAGTGTTCAAGGGTTCAATGCCCATTCAGAATCATTGAGTGCCTTCCCATGGTAGCAATGAGAAGAGGGCATGACCTGGGTGGTGTGGGTCCCTTAATGAAGGATGCTGCGGAGGCTAGTGGCCATGCTGGAGCTGACTGGAGTACTTTGTACTCTTTTGAGTTAACCATGTCTTTCTTATTACAGGGTGACCAAAACTGTGCACAGCAGTGCGGCCTCACTAATAACTTATACAACTGCAACATAAAGTCCAAACTTCTTTACTCACTGCCCAGCTCGATGAATGCCAGCGTGCCTAATGCCTTGCTACCTGTGACACTGCTTTGAATGTAAGCTATGCAATGTAATCCTATGACCCTCTGTTCTGTTACACTGCCCAGTGTCCTAAGTCTTACGCTGGTTGGACTTCCGAAAATGCGTCACCTCACACTTATCTGTATTGAAACCCATTGAACATTCCTCAGCCCACTCGCCCAACTGATTAAGATTATTCCAATGCATGCCTTTCTTATCCCTCTCCAATGTAATTAAAGTTCTCTGTGTGTTCCGTACCTGGTTGCCTGTGACTCTGTGCAAGTAAATTTCTCCCGCTTGCTGCAGCATCACAACACCTCTGAAATCTTTTAACAAGCTTACAAAGAGGATCCTGGAACTCCATATTGAAGATAACATACCTCCTCATTTGTGTCAAGAGGCTGTAGGAATGTTTTATGGACCACCTTAGTCTGTTTCAGCTGCAGTTCAGTTCAAGGGCTGGGTAAATGTTAGTCGGAAGATCGAGCACTTTAACAATGTCAGAATCAAAATCAGAATCAGGTTTGTTATCACCAGCATGTGACGTGAAACTTGTTAACTTAACAGCAGCAGTTCAATGCAATACATAATATAGAAGATAAATTAATAATAATAATAAATAGATCAATTATATTTTACATATACTGAATAGATTAAAAATCATGCAAGAAACAGAAATAATATATATTAAAAAAGTGAGGTGGTTGTCATGGTTCAATGCCCATTTAGTAATCAGTTGGCAGAGGGGAAGAATCCTGAATCATTGAGTGGGAGCCTTCAGGCTTCTGTACCTCCTACCTGATGGTTACAGTGAGAGAAGGGCATGCCCTGGGTGCTGGAGGTCATTAATAATGGATGCTGCCTTTCTGAGACAGCATTCCCTTGAAGGTGTCCTGAATACTTTGTAGACTGGTATCCAAGATGGAGCTGACAAAATTTACAATCCTCTACAGCTTCTTTCGGTCCTGTACAGTAGTACCCCCATACCAGACTGTGCCGCAGCCTGTCAGAATGCTCTCCATGGTACATCTAGACACTTTTGAGTGTCTTTGTTGACATACCAAATCTCTTCAAACTCCGAATGAAGTACGGTCGCTGTTTTGCCTTCTTTATAACTACATCAATATGTTGGGACAAGGTTGGATCCTCACAGATCTTGACACCCAGGAACTTGAAACTGCTCACTCTCTCTATGAGGATTGGTGTGTATTCCTTCGTCTTACCCTTCCTGAAGTCCAGAATCAGCTCTTTCATCTTACTGATGTTGAGTGCTGGGTTGTTGCTGTGGCACCACTCCACTAATTGGTATATCTTGTTCCTGTATGCCCTCTTGCCTCCTTCTGAGATTCCACCGACAATGTTTGTATCATCAACAAATACATAGATGGTATTTGAGCTATGCCTAGCCATGCAGTCATGGGTATAGAGAGAATAGAGCAGTGGGCTAAATACACACCCCTGACATGCACCTGTGTTGATAGTCAGTGAAGAGGAGATATTATCCCCAATCCGCACAGATTGTGGTCTCCTGGTTCGGAAGTCGAGGATTCAATTGAGGCCCAGGTTCTGTAACTTCTCAGGATTGTGGGAATGATGGTATTAAATGCTGAGCTATAGTCGATGAACAGCATCCTGACATAGGTGTTTGTATTGTCCAGGTGGTCTAAGGCTGTGTGAAGAGCCATTGAGATTGCATCTGCTGTTGACCTGTTTCGGTGATAGGCAAATTGCAGTGGGTCCAGGTCCTTGCTGAGGCAGGAGTTCAGTCTAGCATTTCAAAGCATTTTATCACTGTAGATGTGAATGCTACCAGGTGATAGTCATTAAAGCAGCTCACATTATTCTTCTTAGTCATTGGTATTTCCCTAGGAATCAATAAAGTATGTCTATAAATGTTGCTGTTTTGAAGCAAGTGGGAACTTCCACCAGTAGCAGTGAGAGGCTGAAAATGACCTTGAGTACTCCACAGGTGGTTGACACAGGTTTTCAGAGGCTAACCAGGTACTCCATCTGGACCTTCCACCTTACGAGGGTTCACCCTCTTTAAAGACAGCCTAATATCAGCTTCTGAGTCAGATATCTCAGGGTCACCGGGTGCAGCAGGGATTTTCACAGCTGTAGTTATATTCTCCCTTTCAAAGCGGGCATAAAAGACGTTGAGCTCATCTGGTAGTGAAGCATCGCTACCATTCATGCTATTAGATTTCGCTCTGTAGGAAGAAATATCCTGCAAGCCCTGCCAGAGTTGTCATGGACAACAATGAAATGTAATCAGAATCAGATTTATTATCACTTACACAGCACACACAAAATGCTGGAGGAAGTCAGCAGGTCAGAGGGCATTTATAGAGAGCAATAAACAGTCGATGTCTTGGAATATGAGGAGTTGCTCCTCCAAATTATATTCCTCGTATACATCTCATGTTCTGGCTGGGTTGCCTCCAATCTGATGGCATAAACATCAATTCCTCTAACTTCCGATAATTTCTCTCCTCTCCCTTTCTTTCCATTCCCCATTCTGGCTCCCCACTTATCCCACTGCTTCTCCTCACCTGCCTCTGGTTCTCCTCCACTTTCACTTTCTCCCATGGTCCACCTTCCTCTCCTATCAGATTCATCCCTCTTTAGCCTTTTACCTCTCCCACCTATCACCCCCCAGCAGCTTGCATCTTCCTCAACCACCAACCTACCTTGCCCCTCACCTGCTTTCACCTAACACCTACCAGCTTGTCCTCCTTCCCCCTTTCCTCTGTGCCTTCTTATTCTGGCTTCTTCCCCCTTCTTTTCCAGTCCCGAGGAAGGGTCTCAGCCTGATAATGTTGACTGTCTATTCCACTGCATAGATTTTTTATTTTTGTTTATTTAGAGATAAAGCACAGGATCGGCCTTTCGAGCTGTACCGTCCAACAATCCCCAATTTAACCCTAGCCTAATCACAGGGCAGTTTACAATGATCAATTAACCTACTAACCAGTGCACCTTTGGACTGTGGGAGGAAACCCACACAGTTATGGGGGAAATGTACTGTACCAACTCTTTACAGGCAGTGGCAGGAATTGAACCCGGCTTGCTGGTACTGTACAGTGTTGTACAAGCCACTACGGTACTGTGCCACATCTCAGCCTCATAATGTTGATGGTTTATTCCCCTCTATAGGTGCTGCCTGACCTGTTGAGATCTTCCAGCATCTTAAATGTGTTGCTCTGGATTTCCAGCATCTGCAGAATGTCTTGTTTATATATCACTAATGCTTGCTTTGATTGACAGGATGGAGGCACCTTCATGAACTCCATACACCGTGCTAATCTTCTGATCTTCGTCTCTGAGACTGACATATAGTGCTGTCTCAGAGAAGACATGACCGTGCCTCTCCTTTATTTGAAGCTGGAGTACATTTGGCATGTCACCAAAAAAAAAAAATCAACACACTTCTATTGATACCTACTGGAGGCTATCCTAACCGGTTGCTTCACGACTTGGAGTGCCCAGGAAAGTGGTGGAGACAGCTCACTCCATCAAAGGCAAAATCCTCCCCACCATTGAGCACGTTTATATGGAGTGCCGCTACAACAAAGCAGCATCCATCATCAAAGGTGGCATGATGGCCTAGTGGTTTAGCACAATGCTTTACAGAACAGAAGAGCTGGGTTCAATTCCCACTGCTGACTGTGTGGGATTCCTTCGGATGCTCCAAACTCCCCCCATATTCCAAAGACCGTATGCAGGTTGGTAGGTTAATTGGTCATTGTAAATTGTTCCATGATAAGGCTAGGGTTAAATCGGGGGTTGCAAGGTGGTACAGGTCAAAGGACCGGAAGGGCCTATTCCACGCTCTATCTCAATAAATAAATAAAAAAGGACACTGACAATCCAGGCCAAGCTGTCTTCTCACTTCCACCAACATACAGCAGGTACAGGAGCCTTAGGTCCCACACCACCAGGTTCAGGAATAGTTATTACCCTTCAATCATCAGGCTCCTGAACTGCCATGGTAACTTCTTTCACCAATACTGTGAACCAATTCTATGATCTAGAAACTCACAAAGACTCTTTACAACTCATGCTCTCAGTGTTATTTTTATTTGCACTGTTGGTCTTCTTTTGGAAATTGGTTGTTTGTTAGACTTTCATAAATTCTTTTGTATTTCTTTTTTTCTCCTGTATATGCCTGCAAAGACCAACTGGAGAAATGGGCTGAAAAATGGCAGATGGAATTTAATGCAGACAAGTGTGAGGTGTTGCACTTCAGTAGGACCAACCAGAGTAGCTTTTACATAGTGAATGGCAGAGCACTGAAGAAGTGTGGTAGAATAAAGGGATTTTGGATTACAGGTTCATTGAATGTGGTGTCACTGGTAGATAGGGTTGAAAAGAAAGTTTTTGGCACATAGGCTTTCATAAACCAACATATTTAGTACAGGAGATGGGATGTTATGTTGAAGTTGGATAAGACATTGGTGAGGTCTAATTTGGAGTATTGTGTGCAGTTTTAGTCACCGACCTACAGGAAAGACATAAACAAGGTTCAAAGAGTACAGAGAGCATTTACAAGGATGTTGCCAGGAACTGTAAGGGAAGTTCGAAAAGTTTAGGAGTTTATTCCCTGGAACGTAGAAGATTGTGAGGAGATTTAATAGAGGTACACAAAATTTTGAGGGGTATAAGTCAAAGGTACATTTAATGTCAGAGAAATGTATCCACTATACATTGAAGATGCAAGCAAAGAAGTCGTCATTAGGCGCTATAGATGGGGTAAATGCAAGCAGGTTTTTCTACTGAGGTTGGGTGGGACTACAACCAGAGTTCATGGGTTAAGGGTGAACATGAGGGTAAGCTTCTCCATTCAGAGAATGGTGAAAGTGTGGACAAGCTGTCAATGCAGGTGGAGATAAGGAAGAGTTTTTTTTAGCCAGAGAGTGGTGAATCTTTGGAATTCTCTGCCACAGTGTGTGGCCAAGTCTGTGGGTAAATTTAAGGCAGAAGTTGATAATTTCCTGATCTGTCAGGGCACCAAAAGACATGGCGAGAAGGCATGTGTATGGGGTTGAGTGGGATCTGGGATCATCCATGATAGAATGGCGGAGCAGACTTGATGGCTGAAAGGCCTAATTTTGCTCTTATGTCTTATGGACTTATAACATCCATGCCAGACTCAAAAACAGTTACTTTCTCCAAGCAGTAAGGCTGATCAACACCTCCATCCACTAACCCACCACCACTACTTTATCAATTCCTGGCAGTCACCTTATGTACAGACACTTTCCGGACATTCAATCAATCTACATATACAAGTTATCTTAAGGTATTTATCTTTATTGTGTCTTTTTAAATTTTATTGTGTTTCTTGTGTTGTTATTTTTTTGTGTGCTGCGTCAGATCTGGAGTAACAAATATTTTGTTCTCCTTTGCACTTGACTACTGTTAATGACATTAAACAGTCTTGAATCTTAAGGTAGTATAAATGTATACACACTTTATCATAAATTTACTTCAAATGTCTTTCCCTGTTCCTGTGCCTCACCGTACTTGTGCAATAAACTCGACTTAACAGGATATTCACTGACCATGGGGTATGTGATGGGATGGTGTGGAGGGAGCTTCACTTTGAGTCTGAGCCCAGATGTTTGGATGAGATGGTGTGGATAGAGAGTAATCTGTGTCTAATTCTGTGTTGATGGAGATCTGTGTTTTACCTGCAGGCTTTGTGTGGCTGGTTCTCACCTTGTCGCTCTCTGTAACCATTGGCCATCACTGCCCAAGTAGTTTGCAGCATGTTATGGCAGCAGTTCAGAAGACCGACCTTGTGAGTAGATCTAACGGTTCTACAGGAGTTTCGGAGGTGGTAATGGTGGGGAGTGATTCTCTAATGATTCTCTGTGTTCATTGCTACCAGCTTTACTGACCAAGGTCCCATTGACATTTGCTCCTAGTTATCAGAGGTCCAACCTTCTCACCTCTTCCCATCCATCCATGCCTTTCTGTCTCTCTGTAAGTCTTTCACACCCCATTCTCCTGCAAAAGCTCATCCATGGCCTTCAACTCCCCACACAGTCTGTCATCCACTCTGGCCCCTACACTCCCTGTATAAACCCCTCCCTCACTCACATCTCCCATCTGTTTACCTCCTCCGCCCCTACTCTATTGTCCTCCTGTTCAAACCCCTCCCTCGCACCCCCTCTGTAACCTCTAACCTCCCCGTCCTCCTGTTCTAATCCTTCCTTTGCCCCTCTCTATCTCTGTTACCCTTATACCCCATCCTCCTATTCAAACCCTTCCCGCACCCACTCCCTATCTCTGCAACCCCTACACTCCCTGATCTCTTGTTCAAACCTCTCCTTGGGCCCCTCCCTATCTCTATAACACCAACACTCCGTGTCCTCTGTTCAAACCTCTCCTTCACCCCCTCCCTAACTCTGTGACCCATACACTCCCCTTCTTCCTGTTCAAACTTTCCCCAGCCCCCTCCCTATTTCTGTAACCCCTACACACTGCCCATCCTCTTGTTCAACCCCCACCCTCAGCTCCCTCTCTATCTCTGCTACCCCTACACTCCCAACCATCTGTTCAAATCCCTCCCTATCTCAATAACCCCTACATTCCCTGACCTCCTATACAAACCCGTATGTGGCCGTCACTCCCTTGTCCATTTCAGTAAACCCTACCCTCCCCATTCCCTCTAACACCTTTTTTCCTGACCTCTCCTGTTCAAGCGCCTTGGGCTTGAACTCTGCGCCATATTCCCCCTCCGCTCGCCAACCACGCTTTGCAGTCAGGGTTGTGGGTAATCCCGAAGGAGGGGCATCTCCCAGTTCTGAGCCAAGGTTCTCTCTTTCAGATAAAGTCATTCCCCAAGGACTACAAAGTGAACGTCCACGTAATTTCCAGTGACTTGGTGAGGAAGACTTTTCATTTGGATGGGTGTTGGGTGGGGGTGGGAGGAGTTATTTGGCTGGTATCCTTTGTACCTCATGCGATCTGTGGTGAATGGTCAGTTTGGATCACTTCAGGCCCGACATGTCCCTCTTAACCCTTACCTATCCACGTTCCTCACTGTGTCTTTTAGAGGCATTTAACAAATTCATGGATGATAGATAAATGGAGGGCTAGGTGGTATTGAAGAGTTAGATTGATCTACATGAAACACTGTTGTAGGAGAACAGCATCCATCATCAGAGATCCTCGTCACCCAGCTGTCTTCTTGCTGCCGCCATCAGATAGAAGATACAAGAGCCTCAGGCCTCGCACCACCAGGTTCAAGAACTCCCCCTCAACCATCAGGCTCTTGAATAAAAGGGGATAACTACACTCACTTGCCCCATCATTGAAATGTTTCCACAACCAATGATCTCACTCTAAGGACTCTTTAACTTGTTTAATGTTCTCGGTATATATTGCTATTTCATTTATGTTGCATTTGCACAGTTTGGTTTCTTCTGTACCCTGGCTGATCTTTCATTGATCCTGTTACAGTTACAATTCTATAGATTAGCTGATTATGCCCGCAGGAAAAGGAACCTCAGGGTGGCATGTAGTGATATTTATACAAATGGTTGTATATGTAATAAAATTTACTTTGAACTTTAATTACTGAGCGTAGGATAAATGGTTGGCACAACATCATGAGCTGAAGGGCTTGTAATGTGTTTTAATGTTCTATGCTTTTATTTACTTATTGACAAACTGCTTGGAATAGAGCCTTCTGGCACTTTCTGTCCAGCAATCGCCCAGTTTAATTCTAGCCTAATCATGGAACAATTTACAATGACCAATTAACCTACCAACTCATATATCTTTAGATTGTGGGAGGAAACCGACATGCTTGCGGGGAGAATGTACCAACTCTTTAAAGGCAGCCGTGGGAAATTGCGCCTGTATTGTAAAGTGTTGTGATAACTGCTGTGGTACCATGCTGCCCATGTTCTAAATGCACTGAAAATAACTGTTTTGGTACTAAATGCGTTATCTTTAAGATCATGTACGTTGACGTTTTTCTTATCAATGCTGCTTATCTGATGCTCTGTGGCTGAGATGTCGCTGCAAGCAAGCTTTTTGCTGCAAGTAAGCAAGTAAGATATCGCTGGGAAGAGAGTGGCAAATGAAATACAATGTTGGAAAATGCATGGATTGGTAGAAGAAATAAATGTGCAAATTATTTTCTAAACGAGAGAAAATCCAAAAATCTGATATGCAAAGAGACTTGGGAGTCCTTGTACAGAACACCCTGAATATTAGCTTACAGGTAGAGCTGGTGGTGAGGAAGGCAAATGCAATGTTAGCATTCATTTCAAGAGGTCTAGAATACAGAAACTGGAATGTGATGCTGTGGCTTTACAAGGCACTGGTGAGGCCTCACTGGTGTGAACAGTTTTGGGCTCCTCAACTAAGAAAAGATGTGCTGGCATTGGAGAGTTCAGCCGAGGTGCACAAGGATGACTGCAGGAATGAAAGGGTTAACATACAAAGCACATTTGATAGCTCTGGGTCTGTACTCGTTGGAATTTGGCAAAAGGATGAGGGGGAATCTCACTGAAACCTTTCGATTGTAGAAAGGCCTAGACAGAGTAAAACATAGAAAACCTACAGCACAATACAATAGGGGTTGCTAAGGAGGCGCTACTCCTTTCCCAAGGGTGGCTAGCAAGAGAAGGAGTGCCTTACACCTCCTTTGGTAGAGACACATCTCCACCCGGCCATCCAGCACTGTGCTGCTGTCAAAGAACAACATATTCCATGACATGTTAAGAGGAATAGACAGAGTGGACAGCCAGTGCCTCTTCCCCAGGGCACCACTGCTCAATACAAGAGGACATAGCGTTAAGGTAAGGGGAGGGAAGTTCAAGGGGGATATAAGAGGAAGGTTTTTTACTCAGAGAGTGGTTGGTGCATGGAATGCACTGCCTGAGTCAGTGGTGGAGGCAGATACACTAGTGAAATTTAAGAGACAACTAGACAGGTATATGGAGGAATTTAAGGTGGACAGTTATCTGGAAGGCAGGGCTTAAGGGTTGGCACAACATTGTGGGCCAAAGGGCCTGTACTGTGCTGTATTGTCCTATGTTTAAAATGGCGGGTACATGGAATGTCCTGCCAGGGGTGGTGGTAAAGGCAGGTACATTAGGGACACTTAAAATTGTTTTAAATAGGATGGTACAAAAATGGAGGAGGGAAGGATTGGTTAAAAGGTCAGCACTATATCGTGTGCTACACTGTTCTACACTTGGTAGCCACTTTATTAGGTGCACCTGCTTGTTAATACAAATATCTGGCATGCTGACATGGTGAAGAGGTTCAGTTGTTTTTCAGACCAAGCGTCAGAATGGGGGAAGAAATGTGATTTGTAACTTTGGGTGTGGAATGATTGTTAGTGCCAGACTGGGTGGATCCCTGAAAACTGCTGATTCTCCTGGGATTTTCCATGCACAACATTGAACGTTGAGAGAAACAAAAAACACTGAGTGAGCAGCAGTTCTGTGGGTGAAAGCACCTTGTTAATGAGAGAGGACAGAGGAGAATGGCCAGGCTGGTTCAAGCTGAGAGGAAGATGACAATAACTCAAACAACTCTTTTGAGTGCAAAAGAGCATCTCTGAATGCACAACATAGCAAACCTTGAAGTGGATGGGCTAATGGGCTACAACATCAGAAAACTACATCGGGTTCCAATCCTGTACCTGTGTGTGTGTGTGTGTGTGTGGTAAACTCTGGGACACTTCCCAACACAACATGGTAGTGTATACAGTCAGTGCTGCCTCAAGGAAGCAATATCCATCATCAAAGATGATCCACCACTGGGGTCGTGTCATCAACCATTCAGTTCTTGAATCAAATGGTATAATCCTGATCACTACATTATGACCATTGTGAACAGCTGGCACTAAAATGGCCTTTCTTCATAGTAATTGTGTTCTTTGTTGTAAAAGACTTGCATATAATTTGTGTATAATTAATGTTTCACCTGTGAATAGATAGATACAATAGATACATTATTGATCCCAAAGGAAATCACAACATCACAGCAACATTACACATGCACAAGTGTACAAATATTAGCAGAGACAGAAGAAAAATGAAAAATAAGTTACATCAGATCCTCATCTATTGGTTGACTCATGAAGGCGCCTAATGGCCAAGGATAAGAATGACCTCATATAACACTTTTTGGAGCAGCACAGTTGTCTTAGAATATTACTAAATGTGCTCCTCTGTTCAGCCAAAGTGGTATGCAGAGGGTAAGAAACATTGTCCAGCATTGCCAGGATTTTCCGTTGGGCCCTTTGTTCTATCGCACCCTCCAGTGTGTCCAGCCTGACTAATATAACAGAGTCAGCCTTTCTAATTAGTTTATTGAGCCTGTTAGCATAACCCGTGTTGATGCCATTACCCCAGCACACCACCACATAGAAGATTGTACTGGCGACAACAGACTGGTGGAACACGTGAAGGGGAGGCCTGCGTACTCCAAAGGACCTCAGTCTCCTCAGGAAGTAGAGGCGACTCTGGCCCTTCTAAACAGCTGCTGTGTTGGTGCTCCACTCAAGTCTGTCATCTAGGTGCACCCGAGAATGTAGCGAATGTGATGCTGACG
This sequence comes from Hypanus sabinus, assembly GCF_030144855.1. Lineage (NCBI taxonomy): Eukaryota > Metazoa > Chordata > Chondrichthyes > Myliobatiformes > Dasyatidae > Hypanus > Hypanus sabinus. The sequence continues at coordinate 20,562,374 of NC_082729.1, read as the reverse complement.
CAAGTAAGTTTTTTAGCTGCACTTCTACACACACAAGGACTTGTGCCTCTGATAATAAGCTCGACTTGGACACTGAGGCAGTGAATGTAGAGAGTTTTGACCCTCAGGGCTGGGGAAATCAAGAACTAGGGGAATAATTTGAAGGGGGTCTGAGGGGCAGCTTCTTCACACAGGGTTTGGCGGTTAACTAGAAAGAGCTGCCAAAACTGCTGATAGAGGCAGGTATGATTACAATGTTTAAAAGACATTCACTTGATATATTTAAAGAGGAGGTTGATATGTTCTTGATTAGCCAGGGCATAACATGTTTTTTGGGAGGGGGAAGACAGGGGAATAGGGTTGAGAAGATTGATAAATCAGCTATGATGGTATGGTGGAGCAGACTCAATGGGCTGCATGGCTTAATTCTGCTCCTATGTCTTACAGGCTATGTGTACGTGGTTAGTGGTTAAATGGGCTCAATGAGGGCCAATGTGACTAGCTTGGGCTAGCATGGGCATGTTGGGCCAAAGGGCCTGCTTCTGTGCCATATGAATTTATGTTTTTCTGAATGTTTGTTGCCTCTGGTCTTTTGATTCCAATACCTCTGCTCTCAGTGAGTTCCAGATATCACCCACTCTCTGTATAAAGAGAGTACACGAAGAGGAGCACCATAGGAGAAAGGGAAGGTGGAAGGTCACCAGAGGGAGGTAATGGATGGTGAGGAGAAGCGAAATGGTTAAGGGAGAGCTAGGATGGGGTAATAGGAAAAGAGAGAGGAAGGAATGGGGAGAGATTATTGGAAGTTAAAGAAATCAATGTCCATGCCATCTGGTTGGAGGCTACCCAGATGGAATATGAGGTGTTGCTCCTCCAAGCTGAGTTTGGCCTCATCATGGCAGTAGAGGGAACAATGAGCACTGACCATCATGGACTGACACGTTAGAATGAGAATGGGAAGTCGAATTGAAATAGATGGCCATCGGGATGGACTGTATGGGTCCCTGAATGGCGGTGAGGAGGGAGGTGTAGGGGCATATGTAGCACTTGTTCTGCTTGCAAGATACGTGGTCCATATCAAAGTGCAAAGTAAATTTTATTATCAATAGATGTCACCATAAACAACCCTGAGGTTCATTTTCCTGTGGGCATACTCAGCAAATCTGCAGAACAGTAACTATATTAGGATCAGTGAAATATCAACCAGAAGACGACAAATTGTGCAAATATAAATAAATAGCAATAAATAACGAGTTCATGAGATAGATTCCCTGAAAGTGAGATCACTAACTGTTGGAACATTTCAATGATGGAGCAAGTGAATGTAGTTATTTCCTTTCATTCAAGAGCCTGATGGTTGAGGGGTAGTAGCTGTTCTTGAACCTGGTGGTGAGAGTTCTGAGGCACCTGTACCTTCTAACCTGAAGGCAGCAGTGAAAATAGAGCATGCCCTGGGTGGTGGGAAGCTCTGATGATGGATGCTGTTTTCCTACAACAGCGTTTCATGTAGATGTGCTCACTGGTTGGAAGGGCTCATTCCTTACATAACATTATGTCTGTCTAACAGCATCTTAAATGCCTTGATTGTATATACTTCCACCACTAGTCTTGATAATCTGTTCTAGACACCCATCTGGGTGTAATATACGGTGTTGAGAGAAAAGATTTATACCTCTCGTAATGCTCTATGCTTCTCAGAAGGCAGGTAGAGTAACAACACATTCAAGATACTAGGACAGGTAAGGCAAAAGTCCATAAGACACAAAAGCAGAATTAGGCCATTTGGTCCATCGAGTCTGCTCTGCCATTCCATCATGGCTGATTTATTATCCCTCTCAACCTCATTCTCCTGCCTTCTCCCAGTAATCTTTGATACTCTGGTTAATCAAGAACCTATCACCCTCTGCCTTAAATATACCCAGTGACTTGGCCTCCACAGCCATCTATGGCAATGAATTCCATAGATTCACTGCCCTCTGGCTAAACAAATCCCTCTTCATCTCCGTTCTTAAAGGATGTCGTTCTATTCTGAGGCTGTGCCCTATTGTCTTTCACTCCCCCACTATAGGAAGCATCGTCTCCACATCCACTCTATGTAGACCCCTTGGTTAATAGTTGGGGTCCATGGCATAAAAAAGGTTGGGAAACCCTGACCTTGGCCTTTCAATGTTCGATAGGTACATGGAGAGAACAGGTTTAGAAGGATATGGCTGAATGTGGGCAAATGGGGTGAGAAATCTTGGTTGGCACAACCAGAACTGCACATTAACACTCTAAATTCAACCCCGTCTCTTTTTGTCTCTCTGCCTCTGTCTCTCAGAATGCCACAGCCTGTGCCTACACAGTACTGGCCCTGCTCAAGGGAGACTGGCAAGCCCTGAGGAAGAACCTCTGGGAGGGGCAGTCGAACCGGAGGACGATCGATTGGATACTGATAGGACTGAACGATCTGAATTTGACGGAAAAGGTAACCAGCCCCTCTCATCGTGCCAGTGCCCGTTAGACCACCCGACGATCCTGGTGAGCCGGACCTGCTCAGTGGGATTGACCTCTCGGTGGAGACGACCTCTCTTCCTGGCACTGACCCGTCCCTGGGATTGACCTTTCAATGTGACCAACCCTGTGGTGAGACCAACCCCTTTCTGGGGCTGATCCCTCTCTCTGGGACTGGATCTCTGACCCCTCTTGCTGGGACTGAACCTGCTCTCTGCACACTGACCCCTCTGGGTTCTCCACAAAATGAGGGTGTACATAGTTAGTGCCAGGAGTGACCAAACCCCACCCCCCCCCCCCGCCAAGGACTCTGTGCTCTGTGTCCCCTCTTGATGCAGGAGGAGGGATGTATGTGGCAGGTGCTGGGAGTTACCTCTCTGACCCCTCCCTGGGACTGCACACTGTCTTGGGATTGAGCTCTCTCCCTGTGACTGATCCCTGTCTGGTCTCTCTGCCCCCTCCCCTCTCTTTGCAGAACGTAAGCTGTGTATGGCAGGAGCCAGTCTCGAAGCTGATTACTGTCACTCTGCAGGCCCTTGACCTGCTCAAGAGTTCCCACTGCACCCCCTGCAACAACTGGGCTCACCGCTGGTGCCCCCGGGTCAGGGCAGTCACAGGGGACGATGTTCATCGGATGGTGAGTACTAGAGAGGGTGTGTGTTTGGTGGGGGAGGGGGGAGCTGGTGGGATGGGAGAGAAGGGAGAGAGGGGGCAGGGAGGGTAGGGACACTGGAGAGAGAAGTAGAGAAGAGGGGAGGAAGACAGGATGCAAGGAAAGGGGAGAGAGTACAGAGAGGGGAGATAGGGGTGGTGCGATCACGTGAAAAATGATGTGAGAGCGAGGGAGAGAGACTGAGAGCAGGAGGGAGAAAGGGAATCCAAGAGGAGAGGGCCAGAGAGGAAGAGACTGGGGGCAGAGAGGGGGAGTGGGACAGAAATGGAGGGAGAGGAGGATCAGACAGACAGGGAGAGAAAGGGCAGTGACAGCATGGGTACATAAACATAGTGAAAGAAATAGAGGGGCAGAGAGAGATGGAGGGAGAAAGAAAGGACACAGAAATAGAGAGAGAGAGAGAGAGAAAGGCATTTGACAGGGGAAAAGAGAGAGGGACACATTGTGACCCAGAGGGGTACTGAGAGAGAGAGAGGGGCAGAGAGGTGGGGGACGTGTAAAGAGCGACAGAGGGCACCCTCTCTCTCAACTAACATCCCCTCTCTCTTCCAGTCATTCACCCACTCTACCTCTGCCCTCTCACACCTCTTTCTCTCCCTTTCTTCCACAATCACTCACCCCCTCTCTCCCCCAGTCACTCTCAACCTTTCTGTCTCCTACAATCACTCATTGCCCCCTCCATAAATCATTCTTATATTCTATCTCTCCTGCAATCATTCTTTTCCTTCCTGTCTCTCCCACAATCTTCATTCCTTGGAGCGTAGAAAGTTGAGAGGAGATTTGATAGTGTTCTTCACCCCTCTCCCTAGCCTTTCACCCCTCTTCATGCCCCTTTGTCCCCAACCACACCTCTCCCTGCCCCTTCTCTCGCTGCTAGTTCACTCCTCTCCCCTTCACCCCGCTCCCTGCGCTTTTAGCTAACTCCCCAGCTCTTCATCCCTCTCTCTGACCAACCCTCTCCCTATCCCTTCACCCTCTCCCTTCTATTTTGGCCCTCTTCCCAACCCTTCACCACTCTCCTAGCTCCTTCACTCCTCTCCCTGCCCTTTCACCCCTCTCCCTATCCCTTCACCCCTCTTCCTGCTCCACCCCTCTCCCCATCCCTTCATTCCTTACCTTGATCCTTCACCCCTCTCCCTAATCCTCATGCTTCATGACCCTTCACCCTTTTCCCCACACCTTCACCCATCTCCGATCCTTCACCTCTCTCTCAGCCTCTTTCATCCCTCAGCCTGCTGCTTAATCTGTCGAATAGGTGGAACTCTCACCACTCTAGTGTATAAATATTCACCACTATCCTAATTTGATGGAGCTATCCAAAATTATGAGAGCTATAGATAGGGTGAATGCAAGCACTGAGGTCATGGGTTAAGGGTAAAAGGTGAAAAGTTTAAGGGGGACATGAGGGGAAACTTTTTCACTCACAGGATCGTGAGAGTATGGAATGAGCTGCCAGTACAAGTGGTGCGTGCGAGCTTGATCGCAAGGTTTAAGTGAGGTTTGGATAGGTACATGGATGGTAAGGGTATGGATGACTATGGTCTGAGTGCAGGTCGATGGGAGGAGGCAGCTTAAATGGTTTGGCACACACTAGAAAGGCCTGATTCCGTGCTGTACTTTTCTATGACTCCATGACTATAACAATCACTCACTTCCCTCTCTCTTCCCCAATCACGCCAAACCCTTTCCCACTCTCCCTCACTCTCAACCCCTTCTTCTCTCCCCCACTCACACTCCCTCTCTCACTGCACCTTCTCCTACACATTCCTCTTTCTCTCTCTCTCTGGCCACACCCCTCACTCACTAACTCTCTCTCTTCACCGCAGCCTCTGGCCAAACCGTTCCTGTCAGATGACCGTGCCGGGACGAAGATTGACGTAGAAGGCATCAGACCGAGGAGCACTGGCCCCAGCCGCCACACCTCTGGCTCTGAGAAGGTTGAAGAAGAGCATGGCCTATCCCGGAACCCCTCAATGACACCCACCTCCCACAGTGGCAACGGCACGCTCTGTACCTTCGGTCACGGGTGTCCCTCCATGTCACTCAAATGGCAGCATATCTGCCGGAAGTTATCCCAGCTGGTCAAGGAACAGGTGCGGCAGGGGCTCCAGCGGATGGGCCAAGGGAAGAAGGGACGTCCTGCTGCCCACCGCGGGAGGGAGTAGACAAGTCAGGGTTGGCTCGGGGATGTGTGACCTCGGGGGTGTGGGTCAGCAAGCTGTGATTAGGGTCTCTGCCCTGCTAAATGTGCCCTGCTTAAGACCCATTCATCACCACCACCCTCTCTGTGGCTCCTTAACATCTCTATTTGATCCCTAGCCCCTTGCCCCACCTCCCAACATCCTCCCCACACCTCGCTGCCCATGAACCCTTTGTCCCTGCTCCAGCCTCTCACCTACTGATGCGCCTTCACCGCTCATCCTGCCCATTAGCCCCTTGCCGTTACTCCTCTTCCGATCCCATTAAACCCTTGCCCTGCCCTTCACCTTTCCTTGCCACCTTAGCCTCACTCGCCACCCCATTCACCCTTCTCCCCGTCCTTTCAGTCCTCTCCCCACCCATTTGCCTTTCTCTCCACCCCTTCACCTCTCTCCCTGCCCCTTCACCCTCCCCAGCCCCTTCGCCCCTCTCCCCAGTCCTTCATCCCTCTCCATGCCCTTTCACCCCCTCCTCCTCCCTTCAGCCCTCGCCATGCACCTTCAGCCCTCTCCCCACCCCTTCACCTCTCTCCGTGCACCTTCAACCCTCAGCTCCTGCTTTAACCTGTTGACCAGCCAGAGCTCTCATCATTTCACTATTTTAATCCCTCTGGGTGAGAGCAATCCTCTCTGCACCCTTCCCACGGTGCTGCCTCGCACATTAGGAAGAAGGTCGAATACTTCTCTAACAGCCCCCACCCCCACACCACCACTACTTATCTGCAGCATTTCCTTGTGAATCTCACAACGAGAAGGAAACACCACAAATGAGGGGAGGTGACCAGTGAACAGGAGCAGACGCACAGAGAGAGAGAGAGAGGGACACACACACACACACACAATGACAGACACAGGGAGAAGTGTACCCTGTACGGTGAGACACAGGAAGACAATCACATACAGTGAGATAGCTAGAGAGAAAGAGAGAAGCAGACACAGTAGACACATAGAGGGAGATACACAGTGAGATAGGGCAGTATGTTGGCGCAGTGGTTAGCACAATGCGCTACACAGTACAGGGTGGCCCGGGTTTAATTCCCGCCGCTGCCTCTGAGGAGTTTATAATCCTCGTGACGAGGCAGTGAGGGGCAGGGAACCGGCTTTCAGGGGTGTGCCTTTGTGACTCCAGTGAGGCAGATTGTTACACCAACATTCCCTTCCCTGACTTATCTCAGTCGAGGGCCCCAGCCATGAGGGCACCCACCTCTCGACACAGTTCCTACCATAGGAACCTCACCGATGGTTTCGCTGCTTCAGGCCAGTCCATTTTGGAAACATATATGTCTGTGTTTGTGCTGAGCCTTTTGAAGAGCTGTGGTCACAGGTTGCAATTGTGATGCAATGTCTTGCGAGTTTACATTCCTGTATGCGAAATTTAAAATAAATATTAACTACTCTCTGAGGTGGAGTCTGTCACTGTAACAATGCAATATAGAGAAAGGGTGAGAGAGGGGGGCACAGGTAGAGCAAGCAGGGAGAGGGACAGAGGAGAGAGTTACAGGGAGGGGAGAAGTAGAGACGGAGAGGGAGGGACAGAGAGATAGGGAGATAGGGTGATGGACGTAGAGGAGCAGGGGAGACAGGAGAGTGTGAGAGGATGAAGAGAGATAGAGTCGAAGGGATAGGTGAGGGAGTGAGGGTAGAGGGGAGAGATAAAGCGGGTCAGAGATAGGGTAGGAAAGAGAGAAGGAAGGAAGTACAGAGATAGTGGGAGAAAGTGTGGCAGAGGTAGAGAGATCAGATGGAGAAAGGGAGGGAAGGGTGGACAGAGAATGTGTGAGAGGGAGGAGAGTGTGGTAGAGGGAGGGAGGGATAGAGAGGAAAGTGTGAGGGAGGGGACGAGACAGAGGAACAGAGGGGTTAGGGAGAGGGAAGAGAGAGAGAGGGAGGCACAGTGAGGGAAGAGTGAGTTACAGGGAAGAGAGATGAAGAAAGGGTGGGAAGGGAATGGGAGCAGATGGAAGAGAGGAGAACTGGGAGAGTGAGGGAGGAGGCAGCAGATTGGGAAGAGTGACAGAAGGGGCAATGAGAGGGGGGGGCATACACATACACATCCATTTAGAAACAGGAAGGTGTGGGGGAGGTGATACAGGGAAACAACAGAGATAAAGACAGAAAACACTGCAAATACTGCCCAAGACAGGAGATGTGCATCAAGAGAATCGGGGGTCAATGGTTTCAGCTCCTGACTCTTCATCAGAGAGGCAGAGGAAGGAATGGTTCGGATAAAGGGAACATTTCCTGAGAGTGCGAAGTCATGTCTGCAGCATGGACAAGTTGTAAAGGTCCTGTGGTCAAATGCGTTAACAGGGACAGATGAAGGGTGGAGGGTTTCCCAGCCATCCCAGAATCCCAAGGACCTTTCAGCCCAGCATAGTCATGCCAACCTTTCTCCCCAGCTATTGTAATCCCATCTGCCCATGTTAGGGCCACGTCTGTCGAGGAAGGTACATACACAGTGAGAGACAGCGAAGGAGAAACACACACATACATACAGTAAGAGACAGACACATTGTAAGAGTCACCGAGGTACAGGCAGTGAGATACAGAGAGACACACACGGTGAGGGACAGAGACACACACACACACACACACACACACACACTTTGACACAGAAAGATAGATGAGACAGAGATACGCTCACAGTAAGAGACACAGAAAAACAGATTCAGACAGTGAAAGATGGAGACACACACACTGAGAAACATCTAGAGGGAGAGAGATACATACACAAAAATAGTGTACACACAAGACCCCTAGAGAGACATCCAGAGAGAAATACACACATATACAGTGAGTTACCAAGACAGATACAGACACACACACACACAAACCAGTGAGAGTCACCTAGAGAGAGATGCACACATACAGTGAGTCACCTAGAGAAAGCCACACGCACAGAGTGAGAGACACCTTGTGAGTGCAACACACACACCACGTTCACACCAGCCTTTTTACCTGTTTTGTAATCCCATTTGCCTTCCTTAGGACCACATCAATTGAAGATTTGCTTATTTAACTGTCGGTGTAAATACATTGTAACTGTCACTGATTCCACCGCCTCTTCTGAGGCAGCACGTCCCAGATATCCATGTTTGAAGAAAACAAATCTTCCTTTAAATCTCCTTTCTCTCCCTTAAACCTAAATACTCATGTTTTGATGACTTACTGAGGTGAAGAGATTTTGATTCTCTATCCTATCTAATGATAGTGGTTAGCACAATGCTAATTACAGCTCAGGGCATCGGAGTTCAGAGTTCAATTCTCTGTATGAAAGTTTGTATGTTCCTTCCTGCGAGTGTGTGAGTTTCCTCTGGTTGCTTTGGTTTCCTTTCATAGTCCAACACAGTCCCTGTCGGTAGGTTAATAAATCTTTGCAAATAGTCCTGGGGTTAGGCTGGGACTAATCGGTGAGTTGCTGGGATTGCAGCTTGGTGGATGTAAAGGCCTGTTCCAGGCTGTATTTTTAAGTAAACTACATAAATAAATAACACTGGACAGCAAAGATTTTGCTTCCTGAATACTTTTGGGTGTATCTTATTGATTTTGGGCTGTTGATCATGAAAATTACCATGAATTTTCCCTATCACACACTATTTCTTTAAAAAATTGCCTGTATTTGTTATTTCAATTCAAAATTCAAGTCAATTAAAATTTTGCCCTTAACGTAAGCTTAAAAGTATTTTTATCTTGACCAGGCATGCCTGGGTATGTTCAGCAGGGCAGATGCTGCATGGCAGGTCAGGCTTTAGAAAGACTATAAATTTCCACGAAGGATTTTGATATTTGAGAGAGACGTTTCCCCAAATAACTGATGCCAAAGTTAAGGAAGGCATTTTTGTTGGTCCACAAATCAAACAGGTCATCAATGACAGGCAATTCAAAGAATGTCTAGTGGGACTGGAGATAATTGCACGGAAGGCATTCAAGGACAAGTAAATCTACAGATGCTGGATACTCAAAGCAACATGCACACACGATGTTGGAGGGACTCAACAGGCTAGGCAGCATCTATGGGAAAGAGCCAACAGTCGATGTTTCGGGCTGAGACCCTTCAGCAGGACTGGAAAACAAGATGAGAAGTTAGAGCAAGAAAATGGGGGAGGGGAGGATGCATTTCATTGATTACAGCTCGGCACTTAATATGTTCCTCCCCTCGAAAATAATCAGTAAACTGGGCCTCAATACTCCCTAGTGCAATTGGATCCTGGATTTCCTCACTTGTAGACCCCACTTGTAGCTAACTTCTGTAAAAGCAGTGTCTCTTGCTGGACAGAATGTTTTAGCTTCGGCTAAAGATAAGGAGCCATGTTTCCAACTTAGGACTGTTGCGACAGACAATTGGGATTGTATGATGTGAGAGAAGGTTCTGGAGAGCTGGGGAAAAGAATTTTCTGAAGGACAGTAGTCTGGCTTGGGGTCACTTTGGCAAGTTGGATCATTTGGCTGCACTCATGCTACCTGCATCCAGACAGAGCCTAAAGAGCCAGGCTTCAGAGATCAAAACCATTAAGAGGTGGTCACGGGAGGTTGAGTAACAGGATTGCTTTGAATCACTGGACTGGGCCACGTTCAAGAACTTATCTGAGGACCTGAATGACTACACCAGGGTCGTTGCAGACTTTATTAAAGCAGCCAACAGACAGACAGACATACTTTATTGATCCCGAGGGAAATTGGGAATAACGAGGAGTGTGCCCCCACAAAATCATTCAGGGTTTCCTCCCAATCAGAAACTCTGGATGAACAATGAAACCCAGAACTGGCTGATAGCTAGATAAGAGGCATTCAAGACTGGAAATCAAGAATGCTACAACAGGTGCAAGTTTAATCTCTGGAAAGCCATCTCTCAGGCAAAGTGGAGATCCGGACTAGGCTTGAATCAATGAGGGATGCTCAACAGCTGTGGCAGAGTGTGATTGCATAACCTCCAGCAAAGTTAAATCTTGTGACACAGGGAACTGCAGAGCTTCGCTTCCAGTTCAGCTCAATGCCTTCTATGCTCGCTTTGACAACCAGAACAGGGATTTTAAAATATGGCCGCAGAAAAAGGATCTTCGGATTGTATGTGGTGACACATACTGATAATAAATTTTACTTTGAACTTTGTACTTTGAATTATGGTCTGGTACGGAAACACCAATGCTTCTAGCAGAAGTTCCTACAAACAGTAGTGGATTTTGACTGGTACATCACGGGTAAAACCCTCCCACCTTTGAGCACATCTCCATGAAACATTGCCGTAGAAATGCAGCATCCACCACCAAAGATCCTCACCACCCAGGCCATGCTCTTTTCTCGCTGCTTCCATCAGGTGGAAGGTACTTGCACCACCAGGTTCAAGAACAGTTACTACCCCTCAACCATTACGCACAAAGAGGATAACTACAGTACACCCATTCTATTTCTGGTGTTCCCACAACTGATAGTCTCACTTTAAGGACTCTTTAACCATATAACAATCACAGCATGGAAACAGGCCATCTCGGCCCTCCTAGTCCGTGCCGAACTCTTAATCTCACCTAGTCCCACCTACCCGCACTCAGCCCATAACCCTCCACTCCTTTCCTGTCCATATACCTATCCAATTTTACCTTAAATGACACAACTGAACTGGCCTCTACTACTTCTACAGGAAGCTCATTCCACACAGCTATCACTCTCTGAGTAAGGAAATACCCCCTCGTGTTTCCCTTAAACTTCTTCCCCCTAACTCTCAACTCATGTCCTCTTGTTTGAATCTCCCCTACTTTCAATGGAAAAAGTCTGTCCATGTCAACTCTATCTATCCCTCTCATAACCTTAAATACCTCTATCAAGTCTCCCCTCAACCTTCTACGCTCCAAAGAATAAAGACCTAACTTGTTCAACCTTTCTCTGTAACTTAAGTGCTGAAACCCAGGTAACATCCTAGTAAATCGTCTCTGCACTCTCTCTAATTTATTGATACCTTTCCTATAATTCGGTGACTAGAACTGTACACAATATTCCAAATTTGGCCTTACCAATGCCTTGTACAATTTTAACATTACATCCCAACTTCTGTACTCAATGCTTTGATTTATAAAGGACATCGTTCCAAAAGTCTTTTTCACCACCCTATCTACATGAGACTCCACCTTTAGGGAACTATGCACTGTTATTCCTAGATCTCTCTGTTCCTCTGCATCCCTCAATGCCCTACCATTTACCCTGTATGTTCTATTTGGATTATTCCTGCCAAAATGTAGAACCTCACACTTCTCAGCATTAAACTCCATCTGCCAACGTTCAGCCCATTCTTCTAACCGGCATAAATCTCCCTGCAAGCTTTGAAAACCCACCTCATTATCCACAACACCTCCTACCTTAGTATCATCGGCATACTTACTAATCCAATTTACCACCCCATCATCCAGATCGTTTATGTATATTACAAACAACTTTGGGCCCAAAACAGATCCCTGAGGCACCCCGCTAGTCACCGGCCTCCATCCCGATAAACAATTATCCACCACTACTCTCTGGCATCTCCCATCTAGCCACTGTTGAATCCATTTTATTACTCCTGCATTAATACCTAACGACTGAACCTTCTTAACTAACCTTCCATGTGGAACTTTGTCAAAGGCTTTGCTGAAGTCCATATAGACTACACCCACTGCCTTACCCTCATCAACATCCCTCGTAACTTCTTCAAAAAATTCAATAAGGTTTGTCAAACATGACCTTCCACGTACAAATCCATGCTGGCTACTCCTAATCACATCCTGTCTATCCAGATAATTATTAATACTATCTCTAAGAATACTTTCCATTAATTTACCCACCACTGATGTCAAACTGACAGGTCTATAATTGCTAGGCTTACTTCTAGAACCCTTTTTAAACAATGGAACCACATGAGCAATATGCCAATCCTCCGGCACAATCCCTGTTTCTAATGACATCTTAAAGATCTCCGTCAGAGCTCCTGCTATTTCTACACAAACTTCCCTCAAGGTCCTGAGGAATATCCTGTCAGGACCCGGAGATTTATCCACTTTTAAATCTCTTAAAAGCACCAGTACTTCCACCTCTTTAATTGTCATAGGTTCCATAACTTCCTTACTTGTTTCCCACACCTTACACAATTCAATATCCTTCTCCTTAGTGAATACCGAAGAGAAGAAATCGTTCAAAATCTCTCCCATCTCCCTCGGCTCCACACATAGCTGACCACTCTGATTCTCTAAGGGGCCAATTTTATCCCTCACTATCCTCTTGCTTTTAATATAACTGTAGAAACCTTTCGGATTTACTTTCACCTTATTTGCCAAACCAACCTCGTATCTTCTTTTAGCTTTTCTAATCTCTTTCTTAAGATTCCTTTTACATTCTTTATATTCCTCGAGCAATTCCTTTACTCCATGCTGACTATATCTATTGTAGACATCCCTCTTTTTCCGAACCAAATTTCTAATATCCCTTGAAAACCATGGTTCTTTAAAACCTTTAACCTTTCCTTTCAACCTAACAGGAACATAAAGATTCTGTACCCTCATAATTTCACCTCTTTATCTTGTTATTTTATGCACTCATTATTTATAGCTATTTATTTATGTTTGCATCTGCACAGTTTGTTGTTCATTGATCTTGTTCACAGTTACTGATCTATAGATTTGCTAAGTATGCCCACAGAAAATAGAATGGGTGACATGTATGTACTCTGATAATAAATACTTGTGCTTCAAAGTGCTTTACATACAACAAGATATAAAAATCAAACATAAAATTTCAGACAATACATAAGAGAATAAAATCACTCAAAAATAAGTATGACAAATGGAAGTTACAGTAGAAGATTCTAATTAAAATCTACAGTGTAAAAAAAAGGCTCAATTTAAACGAGTTTAAAGTTAGGGCAGACCAGATCCTCTCGAAGCTTATTCCAGATAGGTGGAGCATAGTAACTAAAAGCTGTTTCACCATGTTTAGTTTTACCCTCGGGACAGTAAGTAGACCAGCCACAGATGACTTGAAAGCTCGGGAAGGTTCAGAATGCAGCAAGAGACTGGAGATGTACTTTGACCCTAGAACAGGGGTGGGCAAACTTTTTGACTTGTGGGCCACAAAGGGTTCTAAAATTTGACAGGGGGGCCGGACCAGGAGCAGATGGACGGAGTGTTTTGGTAATACACCTCATAAGAGAAAATAAAATATCATGGGATATGTAGAAAACATGTGCTTTAATTTCAATTGAAAATGAACAAATGCATTACAACAAAATATCTGTCTTTGAAATCCCATGGTATTTAGCTTTTTATTGAAATGACTTTTAAAACACTGAAAATTAAATGAATAAAATACAGCTTTTTTATAATAGTAACAGTTATTATTTTAAAGCACTGAAAATTCTGTTATCCTTCAAGATATTATCATCATCACTCTCCTCCTGCCTGTCTTTATTTCAAAAATGGTAGGAGATGTAGGTCTACTTGTCCTGTTCCTTCTTATTCAATTGTCCCGTGCCAAAACTCAAAAACGACCAGCACAAGGACAGAACAGTGACAGCGCACCAGTATGCGGAGCGCATTATTTGAGCTGGAGCGCATTTTTTATTTTGAGAACGTACGTGCACCTGCGCACTTATCATGTCCATCACTTAACAGAAATGACATGTAACATGTAAGGCTTATTGAAAAAAATATTTTCAAGTGCATTTTTTAACATAACACAATGAAGAAACTTATTTTTAATTTCAATGGGAACAGTGTTGTTGGTCTCCCTTTTTAGCCAGTGCATCAAAGTCTGGATTTAGTTTTGTTGTGGCGATTCTCAGGATGGATCTGAGGTGTTGGTCAGTTAACTTGGATCTGTGGCTGGCTTTGTTGATGTTCATGATGCTGAATGCTTGTTCACACAAATAGGTCGAGCCGAACAAAGAGTAAAGCGCAAATGTGGAGTAATACGCTGCACCTCAACAAAGGTCAATGTGTAGCGGTGTGCTACATGCAGCGCTAAAATTACGACATGGAGTCAGTAACTGCAGTCGAAGAAAAAAACTTTATTCAAAATCCGCAGCCTCACTTTTAAGCCTCCCTCAACCTGCCCCCCGTGGCACAGAGGCTCCAAAGCTCTGTGCTCGCAAATCCACGCTGGCTATCTACCTTAGCTGGAACGCTGGCTAATTGTGAGCCGGTTCGGATGTGCCAGGAAATGGGTCGCCACAAATGTATATAGAGTGCATCATCTATTGGGAAAACGCCAGAATTGCGGGGAAAAAACGTTAACAGGGTTTATTAATATAATTTCATCAAGTTCTGCGGGCCGGATTAAAAAGCTTAACGGGCCGCATATGGCCCGCCGGCCATAGTTTGTCCATCCCTGCCCTAGAACATTCGGTGCTTTAAAAACCGAATGTTTTAAAACATTTTTAATGTAGCCCTATTTTAAGGTCAATCCTCTGATGGACCGGAAGCCAGTGTAGCGATCTGAGAGCTGAAGTGATATGTTCTACCTTCTTGGTCTCAGTGAGAAATCTAGCAGCAGATCTTTTTTTGACAGAGACCTGTGAAAACAGCATTTGACTAGCCAAGCCTACTAAAAATAAATGCACGGATAAGTTTTTCTAGATCTTCCAGAGATATTAGTCTCACTATATTTTAGAGGTGGTAATAGACTTTGTAATTGTCTTAATTTGGGAGTTAGATTTTAAGTCAGAGTCCATCACAACACCAAGGTTTCTGGTTCGGTTTGTGGTCCAGAATGATAGGGATTCTAAGTAAACACTGACTTTTGATTGTTCTTTTTTTTTGGCACCAAAAAACAATTATTTCAGTTTTCTTTTTGGTATGTGAAACTGGGGGAGGGGTGAAGTAAAGAGCTGGGAAGTTGATTTGTGAAAGAGATGAAGGGCTGAGAAGGGGGAAGCTGACAGCAGAGGGCAGAAAACCTTGGAAGAAAGGGAAGCGATAGGAGCACCAGACAGAGGTGATAAGGAGATAAGCTGAGAGAGGAAAAATGGAATGGGGGAATGGTGAGGGTGGGGGGCAATTACCGGAAGTTCAAGAAATCAATGTTTGTGCCATCAGGTTGGAGGCTACTCAAATGGAACACAAGTGTTGGTCCTCCAACCTAGGTGTGGTTTCATCATGGTGGTAGAGGAGGCAGTGGACTGACATGTCGGAATGCAAATGGGAAGTAGAAGTGAAATGGATGGCCAATGAGAGATCCTGCTTTTTCTGGTAGACATAGAAGTTCGGCGAAGTGGTTTCCCAATCTACGTTGGGTCACTCCGATATAGAGGAGCCCACAATGGGAGGACAGGATACAGTAGATGACCCCAACAGACTCACAGGTGAAGTGTTACCTCACCTGGAAAGACTGTTTGAGGCCCTGAATGGTTGTGAGGGAGGAGGTGAAGGGGCAGGTGTAGCACTTGTTCCATTTGCAAGGATAAGTGCCAGGAGGGAGATCAGTGTGGAAGAACGAATGGACGGGGAATCACATAGGGAGAAAGCAGAAAGTGGGTGGGGGAGGAAGAGGGAAAGGCGTTTGGTGGTGGGATAATGTTGGAGATGGCAGAAATTACAAAGAATTATCTGCTGGACATGGAGGCTAGTGGGGTAGTATTTGAGGATAATAGGAACTCCATCTTTGGTGAGGTGCCGGGAGAATGGGGTGAGGGCAGACATGTACGAAATGGAAGAAATGCAGATTAGGGTAACGTTGATGGTGGAGGAAGGAAAGCCCCTTTCTTTGAAGAAGGAGGACATCTCAATAGTTCTGGAATGAAAATTCTCATCCTGAGAGCAGATGCGGCAGTGTCAGAGGGACTCTGAGAAGGTGATGAAATTTTACAGGTAAAAGGATGGGAAGAGGTAGCTGTGAGAATCAGTGGGTTTATAAAAGATATCAGTAGATAAACTGTCTCCAGAGTTAGACTGAGATTGAGAAAGGGGAGGGAGATTTTGGAAATGGACCAGGTAAATTTGAGGGCAGGGTGGAAGTTGGAGGCAAAGTTGATGAAGTTGACGAGCTCAGCGAGGGTTTAGGAAGCAGCATTCAGGCAACAGCATTCAAGGTTGTTGTTGAAAATTTTCTTGGCAACTACAGAGCACCAAACTACGTACGTGCAGCTAGTTGACAACATGCTTCAAGCATACAGAACTATGAAGCACAATGAGTCACTAAAGAATCATTTTCTGCATAAGCATTTAGACTTCGCTGCAAATCTTGGTACTGTCAGTGATAAGCACAGAGCAAGGTTTCTCTAGGACATTGCAGTTGTGGAGAAATGGTATCAGAGCAACTGGAATCCATCAATGCTGTCAGATTATTGTTGGATGCTTAAGCGAGAAGCCTCAGATACTGAGTACAAATGAAAATCAACAAAACAATTTTACCTTAGTTAAACTATTGCAAAGCAGCAACACTGTTATGCAATTATACACATTATATTCAAAAGTTAACTTCCTGTTTCTCCAAATTCCCATGCAATATAAGTAGTCTGAATTTATGTGTTCAGCTTCAAGTGGTCAAGTAAACAAAAAAAGATTATGAGGAAGAAACACTTATGAAAAAATTTGTTGTCCAGTGAAATTTTATGGACCTCTGAACCCACTTCACTATAGGGAATGCTAGCCCATTCTCTCCCCATAACTAAAATCCTCCAGTCATAGATGTACATTGAAATTGGATTGAGTTCATTTTTGTCACATGTACCGAGGTACAGTAAAAAGCTTGTCTTTCATAGTGTTCATACAAATCAGATAATTACATAGTGCATTGAGTAGAACAAGGTAAAACAATAACATTAAGCAGAACGAAGTATTACAGTGACAGAGAAAGTACAGTGCAGGTAAACAATGAGGCAAAAAGTCATGATAAAGTAGATTGTGAGGTCAAGAATCCATCTTATCATACTAGGAGACCATTCAATGGATTAATAACAGTGGGATAGACTGCCCTTGAGCCTGATAGTATGAGCTTTCAGGCTTTTGTAAGTTCCATTGGGAAGGGGGAGAAGAGGGAATGTGCAGGATGGGGGGGGGGTCTTTGATTATGCTTTCTGCTTTACCAAGGCAATGAGAAATCTAGACAGAGTCTGTAGATGGTTTTGTGATGAACTAAGCTGTTGTCCAGAGCTCTCTGCGGTTCTTTACAGTCAGCAGTTGACGTACCAGTGGAGAGCATTTTGACTGGTTGCTTTCCAGCCTGGTGTAGAGGCTCCAATGCAAAGGATCACAAGAGGATGTAGAAAGTTGTAGGCTTAGCCAGCTCCATCATCATGCATGACATTCAAGATTCGCCATGGCATCTAAAACTTTGTCAAATGTCTATAGATGTGTGGTGGAGAGTATATTGATTGTCACATCATGGCCAGATATGGAAGCAACAATGCCTTTGAATGGAAGATCCCACAAAAAGTAGTAGATACAGCCCACCAGGCCCTTGAACCAAAAGGGATAACTTTACTCAACTTCACTTGCCCTTCATTGAAACATTCCCACAACCAACTGACTCACTTTCAAGGATTCTTCATCTCATGTTCTTGATATTTATTTTATTCTTTCTTTTTTAACTTGCACAGTTTGTTGTCTTTTGCATACTGGTTGAATGCCCAAGCAGTCTTTCCCTGATTCTGTATTGGTTATTCTATAGAATTATTGAGTATGTCCACAAGAAAATGAGTCTCTGGGTTGTATATATGACATATATGTACTTTGATAATAAATTTACTTTGAACTTTGTTTTATTTTGTTTTGTGTCACAAATATATGGCAAGATCCTTAACAGAGTTTATGTACAGAGGGGTCTTGGGTCTAAGTTCCTAGATCCCTGAAGGTGGCTATACAGGTTGACAAGGTGGTAAAGGTGGTGTATGGCAAGGTTACATTTTTTTGGGCAAGGCACTGAGTTCATGTTTCAGGAGTTATTGTGCATCTTTTAAAAATCTCTGGTGAAGCCATATCTGCAGGATCACATTCAGTTCCTGTCGCCGCATTACAGGATGTGGAGTCTTTGGAGAGGGTGCAGAAGAGGTTCACCAGGATGCTGCTTGAATTAGAGGGCATGAGCTACATAAAGAGGTGGGGAAAACTTGGGTTATTTTCTCTGCAGCAGCGGAGGATAAGGGGAGACCCAATAGAGGTTTATAAAATTATGACAGGCATAAACAATATCTTTTTCCTAGGGTCAAAATGTTTAATGCCAGAGGACATGTATTTAAGGTCAAAGGAGAACAGCTCACAGGAGGTGTGTGGAGCAAGTTACCAAGGTGGGTGCCTGGAATGTGCTGCCAGGGCTGGTGGTAGAGGCAAGTACACTAGAGCATGGGTCCCCAACCATTTTTATGCCATGGACCAATACCATTAAGCAAGGGGTCCATAGATCATGGGTTGGGAATCCCTGAACTAGAGACACTTAAGAGGATCTTAGATGGGTTGTACAGAGAATGCAAGGATATGGATAGTGTGTCAGCAGAAGGGATTAGATTCTTTAGGCATTTAATTACTAGTTTAATTAGCTCAGCACAACATTGTGGGCTGAAGGGCCTGTTCCTATGCTGTATTGTTTTACTTTCTATAATTTACATTAAATTAATGCAATCGATGTCTGTCTTGTCTATAATGTAGTGTGCTGCTTTTGCAGAAGGCTGAGTCTCCATGTACGCCCATTACTGTACATTGGGATTACATAACATACTGTTTACTGTATGTACAGTAAACTTGCAAAACACTAATATTCATGGCACTGATACCTCATGACAACAAAACTGAAACTGAACTTGAACAAACTTCTGTCAGTCTCCTCAGCAGGATAAGGAAATTCAGCTTGTTCCCATTGACTGTCATCAGTTTTATCAGTGCACCATAGAAAGCGTCCAGTCAGGACGCATCACAGCATGGCATGGCAAACTGCTCTGCAAGTGACCATAAAAACTGCAGAGTTGTGGACACAGCTCAGCACATCACGGAAACCAGCCTCCTCTCCATTGATTCTGTCTAGACTTCCTGCTGTCTCATAAAATAGCCAGCATAATCAAAGAGCCCACACAAGCTGGATATTCTCTCTTCCCCCCCCCCCCCCCCCACCCCATCTGGCAGAAGATCAAAAAGCCTGAAATCATTTCCCACCATACTTCAGGACACCTTCTATTCCACTGTTATCAGACTCTTCAATGGTTCCCTGGTAATGATAAGACAAACTCTTGATCTTACGATCAATATTGTTATGATCTTAGAGTCATTGAAAAGTACAGTGCAGAAATAGGTCCTTTGGCCCATCTAGTGCGTGCTGAACCATTTAAATTGCCCATTCCCATCAATCTGCATCTGGACCATTGCTCTCCTTGTCCCAGCCATTCATACACCTATCCAACTTTCCTTAAATGTTGAAATCCAGCTTGCATGCACCACTTGTGCTGGGAGCTCATTCCACACTCTCACGATTCTCTGAGTGAGGAGGTTTCTCCTCATGTTTCCCTTAAAACTTTTTACCTTTCACCCTTGACCTATAACCTCCAGTTGTATTCTCACCCAACCTCTGGAAAAAAGTCTGCTTGCATTTACACTATATATACCCTCATAATTTTATAATATTGCACTTTATTGTTTACCTGCAGTTTCTCTGCAGCTGTTATACTTTATTCTGCATTGTTATTGCTTTATCATATTCCAGCTCCATGTATGGTGTAATGATCTGATCTGTATGAGCAGTAAACAAGACTGTATCTTTCACTGTATCTTGGTACATGAGACAGTAATAAACCAATAAATTAAGGGAGTTTGAAACTAGAAGGCATAGATTTAAGGCGAGGTGGAGAGATTTAAAGGGGAATATTCTTCACACAGAGGGTGGTGGGTGTGTGGAATGAGCGGCCAGAAGTGGTGGCGTTGGGTCCAGTTCATCATCATGTGCCGTGTCGTAACACATGGGTGATTACGGTCAATTGATCATGATTGGTCTTTGCAAATTTTTCTACTGAAGTGGATTGCCATTATCTTCTAGTGGGCAGTGACTTTACAAGATGGGTGATCCCAGGCATTGTCAGAGCTTGTCTGCCTAGTGTCAGAGTTCACATCAAGACGTGATACTTGCTCATAAGACTATCACCTGCTCCCATGATTTCATGTGACCTTGATTGGGAGTGGGAGGGGGGGGTAAACACGTGCAACAACTTGCTCAAGGGTGACCTGCAGCCTAGCAGAGGAAAGGAATGCCTTACACCTCCTTTGTTAGAGATATATCTCCACTCTGCTACCCATAGTTTAAATATGACAGGTACACAGTGAGGAAAGCTTTAGAGGGATATGGGTCAGATGCAGGTAAATAGAATTAGCCTTCTCTAAGGATTGGCACTCCTTGTTGTGGTGGAGAGGCTTGTGATTTCTTGAGATTCCGAGAGCGATCTCATCTGGAGCTTAACTCCTGGCAGGGTTCGCCATGGTGGTAAGGTCAATGGTGAGGTTCCAGCGATCCAACCAAGACCTCAATGGTAGAACTGATAGATGATGATGACACATCACAATGACATCAACACTGTGTGTATTCTCAGAATCAGAATTAGAATCCAGTTTAGTATCACCGGCATATGCTGTGAAATTTGTTCTACGTGGCAGCAGTACAATGCAATTCTTAATAATAGAAACTGTGTGTGTATGTATATTATATATATATATATATATATGTATATATATAATTAAAGTGTCATTAAAATGTACAGAAATAAATAGAACACAAGAAGTCATGTGGTAGTGTTCAAGGGTTCAATGTCCATTCAGGAATTTGACGACAGAGGGGAAGGAGATGCTCCTGAATCACTGAATGTGTGCCTTCAGGTTCCTGTCACTCCTCCCTGATGGTAGCAATGAGAAAATGGTGGTGTGCATCTCTTAATGAGGGATGCTGTCTTTTTGAGGCATCGTTCTTTGAAGATGTCCTGAATGCTATGGAGGCTAGTGGCCATGATGGAGCTAACTTGAGTACTCTGTACTTTTTGAGTTAACCACATCTTTCCTATTACAGGGTGACCACAACTGCACACTGTAGTGTGGCCTCACTAATAACTTATACAACTGCAACATAAAATCCAAACTTCTTTACTCACTGCGCAGCTCAATGAAGGTCAGTGTGCTAAATGCCCTTTTCACCTCCTTGCTACCTGTGACGCCAGTTTCAACGTAAGCTATGCACTGTAAACTGTAATCCTATGTCCCTCTGTTCTGTTACACTGCCTAAGTGCCCCAAGTCTTATGCTGGTCGGACTTTCCAAAATGTGTCACCTCACACTTATCTGTATCGAAACCCACTGAACGCTCCTCAGCCCACTTCCCCAACTGATTAAGGTTCCCCAGTAATTTAAAATAACCTTCTTTGCTATCAGCACCACCTCCGAATTTTATGTCAGCTGTAAATTTACTGGTCTAGCATTTTCGCTATCAAGCATGTGTGTGAATGGATGTGTGTGTGTGTGTGTGTGTGTGTGTGTGTGTGTATTTTATATGTATATATGTATATACACACACACATACATACATACACATGCGCCAGGACCACCAGACTGAGAAACAGCTACTCCCCTCAAACAGCAAGGCTGAGCAACACTTCCACCTGCTAACCCAGCTCTCCTCAACCAACCACCAGTACTTTATCATTTCCTGCCAAAGTCATCTTACGTACACTCTCCTGTGCCTAGTGTTACATTATAGACTGATAATTAGTCTATGTGTATAATCTCTTATGTGTTTATATTTATCGTATTTTTTAAATTTTATTATTCTTTTTTGTGATACATTGGATCCGAAGAAACAATTATTTTATTCTCCTTTACATTTGTGTACTGGAAATGGCATTAGACAACATTGAACACCTTGTGCGTTGGCATCCAAATCATTGAATGAAGTACAAATACAAAGGATCCCAGCACTGAGTACCGGACACATGACTACTTTGCTGGCCTACATTCTGAAAAACAACCTTCAACCACCACTCTCTGCTTCCTATCTCCAAGCTAATTTTGAATCCACATCCACCTGACTGTGTGTAGGAACTTATTGAAGGCCATGCTAAAGTCTAAAGAGACACTTATTTAATAGTCACACACTTTCTTGGCTCTTCAAAAAACCACTAACTTGAAACTGATCTATATTCTGATGTATTCTTTGATAGCTATCTACTCCATCTACAACCCTAACAATCTGTGTGGCATCTGCAAACAATCTGCACTTTGATCTAAAATGTTTATCTGCATTCTCAAGTGCATGTACTCTAGTTTCTCCTCTGACATAAAGATACCGACTCTCTGCTCTCCCTCAACGTCTCCTAATCCGATAAACTATTATTGAATCTCCCTGTTGCTTCACAGAAAACAACATAACTTTTTCCAACCTAACCTCACCGCTGGTAGCTTCTTATGTGGGCAGCTTTTTCCGACACCTTTTCCAAAGCCTCTGCATACTCCTGTAATTGGGGTACCAAAATGGCAGTGTGTTCTCCGAGTGTGGCTGAGTCATAGTTTTACACATCTGCAAAATGACATCCTCACCTGTAAACTCAGTGCCCCAAATGATGAAGGCAATCTTGCCAGATGCCTTCTTTACCGTCCTGCCTACTTGTTCAGCCACTTTCAGGGAGCTGTGGCCTTGGACCTCAAGATCCCTCTGCACTTCATTGCTCCGAAAGGACCTACCTTTAACAGTGTACTTTCCCTTTACATCAGATGCCCCAAAGAGTAACCGCTTGCTCCAGAATTAGTATCAGGTTTATTAATGCTGACATATGTTATGAAATTAGTTGTTCCCTGCTGTAGCAGTGCAGAGCAATACATAACAAATACTATAAATTACAATAAAAATATAAAGTTAATTTAATAAACAGTGTAAAAGCGAACAAATAATAGTGAGGTTGTGTTCATGGGTTTGTTCGTTCTGAAATCTGATGGTAGTATTGAGAAGAGGGCATGTCTTGGGTGATGGGTGTCCTAGATGACGACTTGCTGGCGTTAAACTCCATCTACCATTTCTCTGCACACATCTGTAACCGATCTATTCTTTGACAGCTCTCTACTTTGTCAACAACCCCATCAATCTTTGTGGAATCTGCAAAAACTCACCATCCTGCTTTGATTGAAGACATTTACATACATATTTATCTTATTATATGTACTACAAGATCAAGGGTGGCAGGCAGGCAGTGGTAAGCACAGCGCTCTACAGTACCAGCAACCTGGATTCAATTCCTGACACTGAAGTGTATGTTCTCCTCATGAATACGTGGGTTTCCTCCGGGTGCTTCAGTTTCCTCCTGCAGTCCCAAGATGTACCTGTTGGTAGGTTAATTGGTCATTGTAAATTTTTCAGTGATTCGGTTAGGGTTAAACGGGGGATTTGCTGGGCGGTGCAGCTCGAAGGGATGGAAGGGCCTATTCAATGTTGTATCTCAATAAATAAATGAATAAATCAAAGATTCTAGCAATAATCTCTATAAAAGACCAGTGCTGATGTATCTCCAGCTAGAATAACAGCCTTCCCTCTACTGCCCACTGCCTTCTAAGGGCAAGCCAGTTCTGAATCCAAACTACATGGATCACTTGCATCTTCACCTTCTGGGTCTGTTTACTACAAGGAATCTTGTGAAATGCCTCACAAATATCCACACGGACAATATCATCGCCCTACTCTCACTAGTCATCTTCATCATTCATTATGTGTCGTATCGTGCACCATGGGCGATCATGGCTTTGACCCTGCCCCTGATCTGTGTGTATATATGTATCCCTGTGTGTGTTTGTATGTGTGTGTGTATGCCTGTGTGTATATGTGGGACACAGAGCAGGGCTGAACCTTTGGACCTTTCCCGCAGGTCAACCACTGGTCTGCCTGAGTAACATGAGCAACTTTCTCCTCCCACCCACCACCCCACTCCGTCGCTGCACCCGCCACACCTCACAGCTGCCCATCACCAGCTCGCTGCCCTCGTCCTCCTGATCCTCAGCTCTGCCTCAGTTGCCTGCCGAGCTCGTGCAGGTGGGCCAGTGCGCGGGCTCCCCGGAAGGAGATGGCCAGCCCCGATTGCCGGCGCAGCCACTCAGACACCCTCAGCGACAGCAGTGCTGCCAGGTCCGCATCTGTGTGTGGGAAGGTGGGGGTTGGGGGTAGGAGGGGAGAAACAAATGGGGGAGGGGTAACCCGTTAGTCAAGGTTAAAAGACACAGACAGGTATGTACACAGACAGGTACATCTTCCACCCAAGATGTGGTGCCGACCTTTTAACCTACTCTAAGATCTACTGTATCAAAACCTTTCTCTTACACATATGCATATCTAAAGGTTCCTTAAATGCAGCTGCCTCGACAACTCCTGGCAGTGCACTCCACGCACCCACCGCTCTCTGTGTTAAGTACTTATCTCTGACATTCCTTCATATACTTTCCACTCATTATCGTACAAAGTACGCCATTGTTGTCCTGGGAACAAAGCACAGGCTGTCCATTGTATGCCTTTTATCATCTCGTACACCTCTATCAAGTCACCTCTCATTATGGCTCGCTGCAAAGAGAAAAGTCCTCCCTTGCTCTACCTATCCTCATAAGACATGCTCCCTAATCCAGGCAGCTTCCTAGTAAATCTCTGAAGTTTCCATATCCTATCCTTTATAAAACACTGAACATTGAATATTACAGCACAGTTATTGTATATTTTAACTGACTCTATGATCAATCTAACAATTCCCTGCTAAATAACACTCCATTTTTCTTTCATCCATGTGCCTGACTAAGACTCTCTGATATCTCTGCCTCTCCCACCATTCCCAGCAGTACATTCCACGAACCTACCAGAGGTTCTCTGCGTAAAAGAAAACCTCCCTCTGACATCGCCCCTATACTTTCCTCTACTCATCTTAAAAATACACCCTCTTGTATTGGCCATTATTGCCCTGCGAAAAGTTTCTGGCTGTCCACTCATTCTCCTTCACTCCAGACAGAAAAGTCCTATCTTGCTCCAGCTTTCCTCAAAAGACATGCTCTTTAATCCAGGCAGCAACCTGGTAAATCTCCTCTGCAACCTCTCTAAAACTTCTACATCCTTCCTTTACGAGGTGACTAGAACTGAACACAATACTCCAAAGTGTGGTCCAACCAGGGTTTTATATAGGTGCAACATTACCTTGCAGCTCATGAACTCAATCTCCCGACTAACGAAGACGAACACACATAGGCTTTTTCACCAACCCTATCAACTTGCACAATATCTTTGAGGGATCGATGGACATGGAGCCCATGATCCCTCCTTTCCTTGACACTACCAAGAATCCTGCCATTAATCCTGTACTTTGCCATCCTTTTGACTTTCAAAACTGCATTGCTTCACACTTTTCCAGATCAAACTTCATCTACCTCTTCTCATCCCAGCTCTCCATCCTACCATTGTCCCGTTGCAATCTACGGCAACCTCCTACACCTTCCACACCACCACCGAATGTGGGGAAATGGGGCTGAGCTCACATGGGAATCATGGTTAGCATGGAGGGATACAAAATTATGAGGGGTATTGTAGAGAATTTAATATTACAGAATATTGAAAATATTTTGTTTGATTAAGCTTTCTTTGTTTGTTCACAGAATTCATTATGGGTGAAATGTAAGAAGTACGTGAAGGGCATTTGTTATTATGCCACCGTCATACTTGCGTACTTCACTGAGAAAGAAACTAAGTGGACACATTATCCCGGGCTC
This sequence comes from Hypanus sabinus, assembly GCF_030144855.1. Taxonomy (NCBI): domain Eukaryota; kingdom Metazoa; phylum Chordata; class Chondrichthyes; order Myliobatiformes; family Dasyatidae; genus Hypanus; species Hypanus sabinus. The sequence continues at coordinate 20,536,333 of NC_082729.1, read as the reverse complement.
CTGTGTTTTTCTTTAATTCGTTTCTGCAGTTACAAAGCATAACAGGTATAATTAAGGGTTTTTCACACAGGCTCTCCTCTCTCTAGGTGGGTGAGATGCGAACTAGAAGTCACAGATTTAGGGTGAAAGGTGAAATATTTAAGGGGACCCTGAGAGAGGGCTTCTTCACTCAGAGGGTGGTGCCGTGTAGAATGAGCAAGCGCGAAGTGGGGGATGCGGGTTCAATGGTAACCTTTAAGACAAGTTTGGATAGGTACATGGATGAGAAGGGTATGGAGGGGACAAGGTAGAAAACCAGGCCAGTATTCACTAGATTGGCTGAAGGGTCTGTTTCCGTGCTGTATGAATCAGAAGCTCTAAACTTGTACCACCCTTGCCCTAAAAGCTCTGCCCTTTGGCACTTGATAAGTTCACATCCTAAGGCATTCTACCTTATCTATGCCTCTTGCTGTCTGTAACTGTAAACACTTTTTTTCTGCACTCTGTTATTGCTTTTCCCTTGACGTACTCATGTGATGAAGTGATCTGTACAAGTTGCATGCAAAACAAAGTTTGTTGTTGTGCCTCGGTACGTGTGATGATAATCAGGGTTGAGATCAAAGATGCCCACACTAAACCATATGGATCTCAGGCTGCACATGCCTTCCCTGACCACATCAAACATGGATCCCAGGTGAGAAATGGCCTCCCCGCTCACATTAAACATGCTTCCCAGGGCAAGAACGCCCTCCTGTCATGTGAAACATGACTCCCAGGTGAACAAAAGTGTCCCTTCTCACATTAAACATGGATCTCAAGTTAAGGATGCCTTCCCTGCTCCACATCAAACATGGATCCCAGTCCAAGGGTGGCCTCTCAGCCCACATCAAACATATATCCTGAGTGAGAAATGGCCTTCCTGTCTACATCTTTCCAGGCTGAACATGGCCTCTGTACCCTTGCCAAAAATGGCCTCAAGATCAAAAATGCCCACCCTGTCCACGTTAAACCATAAGGATCTCATTGCACCTGCCCTCCTTGCCACATGAAACAGCTCCAAGGTGAGCAAAAGCCTCTGTACTTGCTTACTGCCCGTTAAGCTGCTGGTGCATAATTAGGGCAGCCACGAATAACTCTGTCTGTCCTTGGCCATCTTTTCTACTGTGCCCCATTGACTTTTATATGGGAGGATTGGACACGGATTCTGAAGCTGGTTAACTCTTCTTCGATCTGTGCTAGTCATACACTGATTCAATTTAAAATTGTACGTCGTTACCATTTGACGAAGGAGAGACTTTCTAAAATATTTCCCAATGTTGACTAGTATTGTGATAGATGTAAAACTGAGATAGCTACACTGACACATATGTTCTGGTCATGTTCTATATTAAAAGAGTTTTGGAAGTCAGTCTTCTCGACAATTTCTAAAGCACCCAGGATCAACTTACAACGTAATAAATTGACTGTGCTTTTTGGAATAATTCCTCAAAATATCCATGGTATTTCTGCGTCTGACCAACATGTTATTGCGTTTGTTACATTGATAGCTAGGAGGGCCATCTTGTTGAAATGGAAGGATATATCAGCTCCTACTTTATCACAATGGGTCTCTCAAGTGATGCTGTGTCTTAGCTTGGAGAAAATTAGAAGTCAAACCTTTGAACCTTTATTTGATTTTGAGAAGAGATGGTGATTTGCTGATTATTATCATGTCAGTTAACTGATAGATTTCCTCCATGATCTAAGTGTACATTTTTTTTCTGAAATATCTTTCTTTCTTGTTGGCGGTTTGATGTTTATTTTTAGGAGCTTTCTGTATGACGCATGGTTCCGGGATTGTACCCCCAATGGGTTTTTTCTTGCTTAGTCGGGTTTTTTTTAAAATTCACAAAAATTTTCAATCTTTAAGATAATTTCGTTTTTTTTTTGAGGCATCGTAAGTGTTGTTACATTGATGTTCCTGTGTTATTTTTGAAAAATAATAATAAAAAGATTTGAAAAGAAACATGTATCCTGAGTGAGAAATGGCCTTCCTGTCTACATCTTCCCAGGCTGAACATGGCCTCCGTACCCTTGCCAAAAATGGACTCCAAGATCAAAAATGCCCACCCTGTCCACATTAAACGATCTCGTTGCACCTGCCTTCCTTGCCACATGAAACAGCTCCAAGGTGAGCAAAAGCCTCTGTACTTGCTTACTGCCCATTAAGCTGCTGGTGCATAATTATGGCAGCCATGAATATCTCTGTCTGTCCTTGGCCATCTTTTCTACTGTGCCCCAGGTGTGGTTCAGGGTCCTCAGTCGCACAAAAGAGGCCTCCAAGAGGACCACAACCTTCATTGCTGTTTCCATAACAATTATTTTTTGACCAAAGTTGTTAGCCTTGAGCTGAACCCTCGAACCTGGAGGACTGATGAACAACTCAGTCTGGTCAGGGTCTTGTGCTTTGGCTCTTGGTAAAATCACCCATGTCAAACAGTTTGGCATGGGTGATTTTACCAAGAGCCAAAGCACAAGACCCTGACTTCAGCCACCATAGTTCTCCAGATCATTGAGGTACACAAGCCTCCAAACCCTACAAGGTAGTGGTCCTCTTGAAAGCCTCTGTGCCCACATTAAACATGGATCCTGGCATGAAGATGCCCCAACTCTCTACACCAAACACACCCGCGGTGACAAATGCAGCCCTGTGCCAGCAGGTAACATAAAAGTGGATGGGACTCACCGGTGTATGTGATGCTGCTGGGGCCTCCCTGCTCACGGTGTTGGTGTAGGAGGAGGAGCTGGAAGGCATGGGCGAGCATCAGTTCCTTGACATGCTCCTGCTGGGCCCGTCGGGCCAGAGCTGCCAGGAGCTCTCCGTTGCCGGAGGTGCAGCGGCCGGCCAACACGAGGGCGTGGGCTAGCGCCGCCCTCTCCCGCTGCACCCGAGACAGGCGTCGCAGTCTGCCAGCCATCAGCACTCCAAAGAGGACCAGCAACAGGGCAAAATTGAGCCGCAGTCCATACAGGCCCAGCACGGTCAGGTTGGCGAAGAGGACAGCCCCGCCTGCTGCCAGGCTGAGGTAGAGGGAGGTCCGGCCTGGCAGGCTGACACGTGGCTGTGCCGAGGGCAGCAGGTGCTCCAGATTCTCCAGTGGGATGTCCTTGAACGACCGGAGGACCAACCTTCCCTCCCGCTCACGGGCCGCCACGATCACACGCTTGCAGTAGCTCCTGGAAAGGAGGAGGAAGGAGATCTGGAGTTAGGCTGGTCTGCCCTTATCAATCATGGATCCCAGGTCAAGGTTAGTCTCCCGGCCCACATCAGACATAGATTTTCGGTCAATGGTGGTCACACTGCTCACATGAAACATAGACCCTGGGACAAGACTGGTGTCTCTGTCCACGTTGTACATGGATCGCAGGTGAGTGATGTCTTCCCTGCCCACATCAAACATCGATCCCACCTATTTATTTATTGACACACAGAGTGGAATAGGCCCTTTCCGCCCTTTGAGCCATGCCACCCAGTAACTTCTGAGTTAACCCTAGCCTAATCTTGGAACAATTTACGGTGACCAATTAACCTACCAACCGGTACATCTTTGGACTGTGGGAGGAAATTGGAGCACCCAGAGGAAAAACATGTGGTAACAGGGAGAACATACAAACTCCTTGCAGACAGCTGCGGGATTTGAACACAGGTTGGTAGAACTGTAAAGCATTGTGTTAACCACTATGCTACCATGCCGCTAAGCAATGCCCTCCCCAGTCACATCAAACGTGGACACGTACAATGGGTGGCCTCAGTGCCCACATCAACCCTGGATCTGGACTGTAGATTTCTTCCTTGCCCTCATCAAACACAGATCCTCAATTTGCTGGTAGAGGAGGGGGGGGGGATCGTTGCTTTGCTGCAGCTTAGTGGGAGGAGGCAGCTTTGGGGTTCTAGCATTTAACTCATTAAATTCTTTGGAAGCACTCCTCTTTCCTGGCTGGTTGCGAAGAAAAAGCATTTCAGGATGTATATCATATACATTTCTCTAACATTAAATGTACCTTTGAAACCTTTGAAGGGTTGTCTGACTGCCCACATTAAACATCAATCCTAGGATGAAGGTGGCTACCCAATTAAACAAGGACACTGGGTCTATGGTGGCCTCCCTGCTCACATGAAAAATGGATCACAGGTCAAGGGTGACATTGAACACAGGAGTAAGAAAGTTATGATGCAGTCATAGAAGATATAGTTGAGAGCGCACTTAGTGTCCTGTACAGTTTTGGTTATCCTGATATAGGAAAGATGGTTTTCAAACAGAACAGGTGGAAAAAGAATCACCAGGATGTTGCCTAGACTTGGGTGTGGGGGGTGGTGTGAGGCTGAGTTACAAACAGTGGTTGCATAGACGAGGACTTAATTCCCTAGAAGGTAGGATATAATCATGAGGGGCACAGACAGGGTGAAGGTACACATTCTTTTACAAGGGAGGGGATTGCTAAAAGAAATGGGGTGCAGTCTTAAGATTAGAGGTGAGAGATTTAAAAGGGATGTCAGGGGGAGCTTCCTCATGGAAATGATGGTGCATAGCTGGAATGAGCTGCTAGATGAGGAGGAATTTCTTTAGCCAGAGAATGGTGATTCTGTGGACTTCATTGCCACAGGTGGCTTTTCCATGAGCATGATTGTTCTTGACAAATTTTTCTACAGAAGTTGTTTGCCATTGCCCTCATCTGGGCAGCATCTTTACAAGACGGGAACCCCAGCCATTACTGATACTCTGGTGTCAGTGGTCACATAGCCAGGACTTGTGATATGCACCGGCTGCTCATACGACCATCCACCACCTGCTTCCATAGCTTCACATGACCCTGATCTGGGGGTGGGGTGCTAAGCAGGTGACTTGCAGGCTAGCATTGGGAGGGCGTGCCTTACACCTCCTTTGGTAGAGATGTATCTCCACTCACCACCCTGCAGGCACATTAGCAACGTTTAAAAGTCAATGAGATAAGTAGATGAATAGGAGAGAGCTGGCGGGCTGCGCAGCAAAAATGGGCAGCTGGATAGCACAGTTGGCATGAACAAGTTGGGCCAATGGGACAGATATGGCTTAGTCAGAGAAAATTGAGCAGACTACCAAGAAAATTTCTTTTAAGTATGTTAAAGGAAAATAAGTAAATAATGAGAGAATAAGACCCCTTAAAAGACAGAATTCTATGTGTGGAGCCGCTGGAGAATGGGCAGCATTCTCAGCGCGGGAAATAAAAAATACTGGAGGAACTCAGCAGGTCAAGCAGTATTTATAAAAATGAATAAACAGTCGATATTTTGGGTTGAGACCCTTCTTCAGGACTGGAAAGGGATAAGTTGCCAGAATAAAAAGGCGAGGTAGAGGAAGGTGATGTGAAGTCAGGTGGGTGAAAAAGGTAAAAGGCAGGAAAAGAAGGAATCTGAAAGGAGAGGAGAGTTGTCAGTGACTATTTCTCCTTTGCAAATCTGCTCCACCATTTCATCATGATTGATCCATTTCCCTTTCAGCCACAATCTCCTGCCTTCTCCCCATATTCCTTCATGTCCTGACTACTCAAATATCTATCAAAATGTGCTTTAAATATACCCAATGTCTTGGCCCGCACAGCAGCCTGTGGCAATCAATTACACAGATTCACCGCTCTCTAGCTAAAGAAGTTCTTTCTCATCTCCATTTGAAATGGATGTTGCTCTATTCTGAGGCTGTGTCCACTGGTCTTAGGTTCCCCTACCATAGGAAACATCCTCTCCACATCCACTCGTTCAATATTCAATAGGTTTCAATGAGATCCCCCTCATTCTGAGTTTCAGTGAGTACAGGCTCAGAGCCATCAAACGCTCCTCATATGATAAGCCTTTCAATCCTGGAATCATTTTTGTGAACCTCCTTTGAACCCTCTCCAATGTCAGCACATCCCTTCTTAGGTAAGAGCCCAAAACTGCTCACAATACTTCAAATGCGGCCGCACCATTGTCTTTTAAAGCCTCAACATTATATTCTTGCTCTTATATTCCAGTCCTCCTGAAATGAATGCTAATACTGCATTTGCCATTGTCACCACTGACTTAATCTAACATCTAGGAATCCTGCACTAGGATTCCCAAGTCCCTTTCCACCTCTGGTTTTGTATTCTCTCACCATTTAGAAAATAGCCTAATTATAGAGGCCCTTGTTAAGATAATTGAAACATTTCTATTCTCTAGTGAGGACTGGAGGATATAAAATATTGTGCCTTTAACTAAGAAGGGCAGTAGAGAAAGACCTGGTAATTATAGGCCCGACAGCCTACTGTCTACGGCAGGTGAGTTGCTGTAAAGTATTCTGAGAGATGATATGCAGTACTTACATTTGAAAAGGCTGGAGTTGATTTGGGGCAGCCAGCAAGACTCATGCCTGGGAGATGTCGTACAAATTTGATTGAATACCTTGATGAACCGATGAAGGAGGTTAACCAGGGGAGGGTGGCAGATGTAGTATATGTGGTTTTAAATATGGCTTTTTTTAAAATAATGTTTTACATGTAGTCTGATTGCATGCATATAGGGTGAGTCAGCAAGTTGGATACAAAATTGGCAGGATGGTAGGAAACAGATACTGGTCGTACCAAGGCCTGGAATGCAGAATACAGGGAAATTCCTTTAAAACAAAGATGAGGAGAAATTTCTGTAGCCAGAAGGTGGTATCCATGGAATTCATGGCCATAGCTGGCTGTGGAAACCGTCATTAGGTATATTTAAAGTAGGGTTAATAGGTTCTTGATTAGTAAGGGCATCAAAGGTCATGAGGAGAAGGCAGGAGAATGGGGTTGAGAGGAATATTAAATCATCCATGAAGGAATGGTGAAGAAAATTCGACGAACTGAATGGCCTAATTCTATACCTGTGCCTTATGAAGGCTCAATGCCCTGGATGGAAAGAGGCTGCAGAGGTGACCAGCTCCAGTATGGCACAACACTTCCCACCATCGATGACATCTTCAGGAGGCATTGCCTCAAGAAGGCGGCATCCATCACTGACGAGCCTCATTATCTGGGACATGCCCTATTCTCATTACTGCCATCGGGAAGGAGATGCAGGAGCCTGAAGAACCACTCAATGTTCTACGAATAGCGTCTTCCCCAATGCCATCAAATTTCTGAACAGTCCTTTAACCAATGAACTCGACCTCGCTCTACTTCTTTTTCCCTATTTAGTTATTACAACTTACAGTAATTTTTATTTCTTGCATTGTACTGCTGCTACAAAACAACAAATTTCTTGTCAAATAAGCCTGGTTCTGATGGTTGTTTCTCAGACTGGACTTCTATGAATAGCAGTGCCTCCTAGGGATCAGTGCTGGACCTTTGTTATTTGTTATCGCTATAGTAATGATTTAGATGAGAATATACACTCAGTGGCCACTTTATTAGGTACACCTGCTTGTTAACGCAAATATCTAATCAGCTAATTGTGTGGCAGCAATTCAATGCATAAAAGCATGATCAAGAGGTTCAGCTGTTCAGACCAAACATCAGCATGGGAAGAAATGTGATCGAAGTGACTTTCGAAGCATGGAAATATTGTTGCTGCTAGATAGAGTGGTTTGGGTATCTCAAAAACTGCTGATCTCCTGGGATTTTCACACACAACAGAATCAGAATTATTATCACCAGCATGTGATATGATATCTGCTAACTTAGCAGCAGCCGTACAATGCAAAACATGATGATAGGGATCCTGACACCCAGGAACCTGAAACTGCTCTCTCTCCACTGCTGATCCCTCTATGAGGATTGGTTCATGTTTCCTTATCTTACCCTTCTTGAAGTCCACAATCAGTTCTTTCATTTCCTGACACTGAATGCAAGGTTGTTGCTATGACACCACTCATCAGGCTCCTGTACGCCCTATCATCTCCATCTGAAACTCTATCATCAAAGGTTGTATCATCAGCAAATTCACAGATTGTATTTGAGCTATACCTAACCATACAGTCATGGGTATAGAAGGAATAGAGTAGTGGGCTAAGCACACATCCGGAGGAGTGCATTGATAGTCAGCGAGGAGGAGATAATATCACCAATCTGCACAGATTGTGCTGATTGTATACTCTAGAGACTGTTGCACAAAGAATAGTGCAAAAAACAAAAAAATTAAAACCAGTGAGTGGCAGTTCTGTGGGCAAAAATACTTTGTCAATGAGAGAGATCAGAGAAGAATGACCAGACTGGTTCAAGCTGACAGGATGGTGACAGTAACTCAAATGACCTTGCATTACACCATGGTGTGCAGAAAGCATAACACATTGAACCTTGAAGTGGATGGGCTACAGTAGTAGAAGACCATGAACATAACTCTGTACATAATAAAGTAGCCATTGAGTGTACATTAATAATTTGGATGACAAATTACAACATATAGTAAGTATTGATGGCAAGAAACATTATTATAGCTTCCAATGGGATCTTGATCGGTTAGGGAAGAGGTCTGAGGAGTGGCAAATGGATTTCAATACGGTTAAGCAATCAGCCATCAACCCTCAACCATTAGGCTCTTGAACAAGAGGGGATAACTTCACTTGCCCCATCACTAAACTGTTCCCACAACCTATGGACTCACTTTCAAGGACTCTTCCTCTAATGTTCTTGATATTTATTATTTTGTTTGTTTTTTTTCCTTTTTGCATTTGTACAGCTTGTTGTCTTTTTCACATTGGTAGTTGGTCTATCACATTGTGTGTGGTTTTTCATTGATTCTATTGTGTTTCTACTCTGAAAGCCCACAAGAAAATGACTCTCAGGGTAGTATATTGTGACAATATACTTTGATAACAAATTACTTTGCATTTTTGAGTTTGAGATGATGGCTTTTGGAAACTAGGACATACTATGAATTGTAGGGCACTAGGGAGTGTAACAGAATGGTTGGAGAGAGGGCATAATTTGCTGAAAGCAGCATATGAGGTGGACGGGTGGTGAAAAAGACAACTTTCATCAGTCAGGGCACTGAATGCAGGAGACACAAGACATAAGTTGCAAGAAAAAGTTTGTGAATCCTTTGTAATTACCTATGGTTGGATCTTCAACCATGTTACAATTACAGACAAACCCAATCTGCCTAAACTTTAACACACAAACAATTGTACTTCTCATCAATATGGAGTACACTATTTAAATAATCACATTCTAGGTTCAAAAAAGTAAGTGAACCTATGGAGTAATGACTTCTACAAATTCTATTAGGATTCAGATATTTCAGTCAATGAGATGAGATTGGAAGTGTCGGTTGTGAGGTGCCCAGCCCTATATAAAAAAAAGACACGCAAAGTCAGGTTACTGATAGAGTTTGCTCTTCTCATAAAGATCTGCTTATGGGCACAATGCCTCAATTAAAGCAACTTCCAGAGGACTTTAGGAGAAAAATTGTAGAGATGCATCAAGCTGGAAAAGGCTACAAAAGCACTCCTATAGTGCTGAATAATCATCAGTTCATAGTAAGGGAAATTGTCTACAAATGGAGGAAATTCAGTACTGTTGCTGCTCTCCCTAGGAATGGGCATCCTGCAAAGACCCCACCAGGAGCACAACATGCAATGCTGAAGGAGGTAAGAAAGAACCCAAGGGTTACAGCAAAAGACCTGCAGAAATCCCTAGAATTTGTTGTCTCTCTTCATGTAGTCACTATAAGAAAAACAGTGAACAAGAATGTTGTTCATGGAAGGACGCTATGGAGAAAACCACTGCTCTCCAAAAAAAACAATGCTACATATCTCAAGTTTGCAAAAGACCATCTGGATGCTCCACAATGCTACTGGGACAATGTTCTGTTGACAGATGAGACAAAAGTTGAATTTTTTGGTAGAAATGCACACCGCTCTGTGTGGGAAAAAAGGCACTGTAAACCAACACCAAAACCTCATCTCAACTGTGAAGCATGGTGGAAGCAGCATTGTGGTCTGGGGCTACTTTGCTACCTCAGGGTCTGGGCAGCTTGCAATCATTGAGGGAACAATGAATTCAAAATATATCAAGACATTTAACTGTTGAATGTCAAGGTAGCAGTCCATCACCTGTAGCTTAATAGAAGTTGGGTGATGCAACAAGACAATGATCTGAAACACAAGAATAAATCAGTGACAGAATGGTTTAAAAAGAAGAAAATTTGTGTTGTGGAATGGTCAAGCCACAATCAGAATCAGCAGTTACAGGAAATGTTTGGTGGAAGTTACTGCTGCTAAAGGAGGTTCTACCAGTTTTTAAATACAAGGGTTCACAAACTTTTTCCAGCCTGGACTTTGAATGATTAAACAATATGTTCAATAAAGATATGAAAAGTAGAATTGTTTGTGTTATTTGTTCAGGCAGATTGTGTATGTATATTATTGTGACTGAGATGAAGATCCGCTACACATTTTATGAGTAATTAATGCAGAAAAAGAGGTAATTGCAAAGGATTCACAAACCTTTTTCTTGCAACTTATACTATGAATTGTAGGGCACTAGGGACTGTAATGGAACAGATGGACAGAGGGCATAATTTGCTGAAAGCAATATATGAGGTGGACAGGGTGGTGAAATAGACAGCTTTCATCAGTCAGGGCACTGAATGCAGGAGTCACCATACATTCTACAGATAGAAACCTTGAGTAACAGAAACCAAATGCTTAAGGAATTCAGCATGTCAGGCAGAACCTATGGAGGGAAATACTGCCTGACCTCCAACATTTTGTGACTGTTGTTTGAGTTTAGGACTAGGGACATTATGTTGCGATTGTACATGTTGTTGATGAAAATGCACGGAGCATTGTGTACAGTTCTGGCCACCCTGATTCAGAAAGATGTAGTTAAGCTGGAAAGAGAGCAGAAAAAAATATCTTTGTGGATGTTGCCTGGATTAGAAGGCCTAAGTTATAGGGTATGGTTGGCTAGGCTAGGTCCTTATAGCCTAGAACATAGAGAATGAGGGTTGGGGGATTGTACAGTACAGGGGTTCCCAACCTGGGGTCCATGGAACCCTTGGTTAATGGTAGGGGGCCATGGCATAAAAAAATTTGGGCAACCTTGGTAAAGGGTTTCTTAAAATGGTGAGAGGCAGAGATAAGGCACAAAGCAACAAGATTAATGATTCAATTTTATTTGACGTGTACGTCAAAACTTACAGTGAAATAGGGAGACCGAAAATAAGGGACATAGAATTAGGGTGGGAGATGAAAAGATTTGGAAAGGACCTGAGTGGTAACTTCTCTCCTGTCTCCTGTACTCAGTACTCTGACTGATGAAAGCTGCCATTTTTTCACCAACCTGCCCACCTCTAACACTGCTTTCAGTGAACTACAGTGGTGTAGAAAGTTTCTGAACCCTTTAGAATTTTCTCTATTTCTGCATAAATATGACCTAAAATGTAATCAGATCCTCACACAAATCCTAAAGCATTATATTTGTTCATTTATTTATTTATTGAGAAAATGATCCAGTATCATATGTATTTATTGGAAAATGTATGTGAACCCTTGGTTAATGCCTTCTACAAAAGCTATTTGGAGTCAGGTGTTCCAATCAATAAGATGAGATTGGAAGAGTGGGTTGTAAAGGTGCCCTACCCTGTAAAAGAGACACACAAGTCAAGTTACTGAAAGAACCTGCTCTTCTCAAGAAAGATCTCTTTATGCGCACCATGCCTTGATGAAAACAACTTTCAGAGGACCTTAGAAAAATTGTAGAGATGCACGAAGCTAGAAAAGGCTACAAAAGCATTTCTAAAGACCTGAGTCTTGGCATCAGTCCATAGAAAGAGAAATTGTGTACAGATGGAGGAAAGTCAATATTATTGCTACTCTCCCTAGGAGAGTGCTTCCTGCAAACATCACACCTAGAACACAATGTACAATGTTGACAGAAGTGAGAAAGAACACAAGGGTAACAGCAAAAGATCTGCAGAAAATCTCTAGAACTTGCTAAAGTCTCTGTTTATGTGTCAACGATAAGAAAAACCATAAAGTCTTGGAAAGATACCACAGAGGAAACCACTGCTCACCTGAAAAAAAACATTGCTGCACATCTCAAGTTTGCAACAGACCACGTGTGTTCTGCAATGCTTCTGGGACAATGCACTGTGGACAAATGAGAAGAGAGTTGAATACTTAGGCAGAAATGCACAGTGCTAGGTTTGCAGGAAAAATGGCACTACACACCAACATCAAAACGTCATCCCAAATGTGGAGCATGGTGGAAGGAGCATAATGGTTTGAGGATGCTTTGCTGCCTCAGGCCTGGGTAGCTTGAAGTCGTTGAAGGAACAAGGAATTTATAATTGTATCAAGACATTTTACATGAAAATATCAGGGTAGCAGTCCGTCACCTGAAGCTTAATAGAAGCTTAATTTTTATAGATGCACCGTAGAAAGCATTCTTCTAGGGTGCATCACAACCTGGTATGGAAGTTGTCCTGTCCAAGACCGGAAGAAGCTGCAGAAGATCATGAACATAGCCCAGCACATCACATGAACCAATCTTCCATCCTTGGACTCACTTTACACCGCACGCTGTCAGAGCAGTGTTGCCAGGATAATCAAGGACACGACCCACCCAGCCAACACACTTTTGTCCCTCTTCCCTCTGGGAGAAGATTCAGGAGCTTGAGGATTCATACTGCCAGATTTGGGAACAGTTTCTTTCCAACTGTGATAAGACTGCTGAACGGATCCTGACCAGGATCTGGGTCGTACCTTCCAAATATCCAGACCTGACTTGCACTACCTTACTTTCCCTTTTCTATTTTCTAATTATGTTTTATAATTTAAATTTTTATTTTATTTACTTCGATTTGTACTCCAGGGAGCACGAAGCGCAGAATCAAATATCGCTGTGATGATTGTACGCTCTAGTATCAATTGTTTGGTGACAATAAAGTAAAGTTGAATAATGCACCAAGACAAAGATCCGAAAGACAATTGTAAATCAACAACAGAATAGTTTTAAAAGTAGAAAATCAGTGTTTTGGAATGTCCTTGTTAAAGTCCTGATCTTAGTCCTACAGAAGTATTATGGAAGGACCAGAAGCAAGTAGTTCATGCAAGGAAGTCCACCAACATCCCAGAATTGAAGCAATTTTGGAAGGACGAATGGCCTAAAATTCCTCCAAGTTGATGTGCAGGACTGATCAACAGTTACTGGAAATGTTTAGTTTAAGTTATTGCTGTGTGTGTGGGGGGGGGGGGGGGGGGTCACACTAGTTACTGAAATCAAAGGTGCACATACTTTTTCCAACAGATACACATAATATTAGATCATTTTTCTCAACAAATAAATGAGCAAGTATAACGTTTTGTGTTATTTATTTAAAAAGGTTCTCTTTACTTAGTTTTAGGACTTATGTGAAGATCTGATCACATTTTAGGTCAAATTTAGAAACATAGAAAAATAGAAAACCTACAGCACAATACAGGCCCTTCGGCCCACAAAGTTGCGCCAAACACGTCGCTATCTTAGAAATTACT